>NW_027633768.1:375687-423044 GCF_053919585.1 Euprymna scolopes | reverse complement strand
CCCCCAGTTCGAGAAGGGTCCCCGGGGTCGCCACCCCGGAGTGTTCGGTAGCGTCGGTTGCGTCGGTCGAGTCGGTCGTGTCGGTGTCCGGATCGCGAGCGGGGGTCGCTGCCCCCAGTCCAGTGGTCGAGGCCTCTGGCAGGAGTAGGGAAGGGGTCGAACCCCCTTGGTCAGGTTCGAGACGCGTGTCGGGGGTTGCTGCCCGTAAAGGCAACCCCATTTCGTGCAGGTTGGTAGCCGCCGCTGGCAGCTTGATGGTCGCGGGGGGGACTGCCCTGCAGGGTACCCCCAATAGGGAGAACGCTGATCTGGGGGTAGTTAGCCCTAATGTAGCCGTGGTGGAAGTTGCCCCAACAGCAGCGGTAGGCAAAGTGGGGGAAAAGCTGCCAGGGAAAACTCCAGGGGCCATGTCGAGAGAACAAGTGGCCGAAGCCTGGAGGAACTCAATGAGGGAGTCAACAGGAGGAAAAGAGGCAGCAACGTGGAAGGAGGCGCGAAAAGATAGGAGAAGGCCGGTAAAGCGTTGGTGGGTCACGGATGAGGGTCCCCCAACGGAAACGCAGTCCGAAAAAAGCAGCCCCCAAAAACCAGCAACGGAGGGACTAAGAAAGGTTAGATCCGAGGAGGTGATCGTAGTAGATGGGTGCTCCCAGGGGTCAGGGAGGGCGTCGGATAAGGATGCGGTTCCAGCCAGCGCGGAGGATTGGCCAGCCCTCACCAGGGATGATTCACCAATACCGGCTGCGCAAAAGGAAGTATCGGCAGCCTGGTCCGGAGTAAAATTGCCAGCAGGAATTCCCGGAGGAAAAAAGAAGACCCCCCAATACTATAAAGACCTCCTGGAAAATAATTTCAAAGAATATGCGGCTGGTAACGTGATGAAGGTGGTGCCAGAAGTCCAGGAGGCAATGCAGGACAGGTCAATCGCCTTCCTCACCTTCGACGAGAAGGGGAAGGGACTAACGAGGATCCCAGCTGAAAAGATGCTAGAAATCCTGGGTGAGCTGCGGATTCCGGCCCAGTACTTGGTGCGACGGTTTTTTGCCATGTGGGATATCCTTTTGCCAACGAGGGAAGACGCAGAGAGGTTGGCAAAAGGAGATCTCACCTGGAAGAATTTTCGACTGCGGCCGGAATACAAATCAAAGAGGAGGGCAGCGGTTACAGTGAAGGGAGTGCCCAGCTTCATTTCGGAAGACCAGCTGGGCGCCACGATGGCACAGTACGGGGAGGTCGAGAGTGTGCAGCCGGTGATTGGCCCCCGAGGAATCCGGATGGGGGAGATAAGACTGGACATGAGGGTGGACCGAAAGGAGGTCGAAAAAATCCCCTCCCAACTTTCATGTGAGGGCTGGACAATGCTGGTCATTGTTGAAGGAAGAAGGCCGCACTGCTGGTCCTGCCAGAAACCAGGCCATGTGTCCCGCTTCTGTCCTAAAAGGATAGAAGCCGAAAAAGAAACAGCAGCAAAGAAACTAAGCGAGGACAAGGCGGCGGACAGGAACGAGGCCGGCACCTGGAGTAAGGTGGTCTCCAGGAAAACGAAAAAGATGGAAGTGGCCGCTCCAATAACAACACCCAGAGGAGCGGCAGGGTCGGCCAAAAGAAAACTCAGGGTCAGCTCCTCCGAGTCGGAAGAAGAAGAAGGAGGAGGGGCCAAAAAAGATGCGAAAAGAGAGAAAATGATAGAAGAAGACCCTGAGCATCCAACACAGGTCCCCGAAGAGGATGTCCAGGCCACCCCTCCCCTATTCAGTACCCCTCCAGAGGAAAAGGAGCCGGGCGAAGCTCCAGAAACACCGATGGAGGCTGAGGAGCCAACCAAAAAACGACCAGATGAGAGGCCTGCAGCTCCCAGAGAAGGCAAGTCCAGAAAGTTTCCCTTCTGGCCGGGAGAAAAAATCTGCCAAGTCAGAATGGAAGAATCGGTCAGCGACCTCAATGGAAGACAAAGGAAATTTTTGAGGTCCCTCGAAAACCTCTCAAAGGTGGACGAGAAGGAGGTCGCTGACCCTAGGAATTTTGCGGATGCTCCTCAGCTGATTACGTTCGTCCGGCCAAATAGGGGAGGGCGAGCGAAAGCCTTATGGAGGATGCTAGAAGAAAGCAAGACGGCCTTTAAGGGATTAAAAATATTCGACGGGGAGCACCCATCACTAGGGCAAATAGCCAAAAAATGCGAAGGGAGGGTCCCCATTTATGTTCACCCCTCCCTGTATAGGGCTCTAAAAATTACGTTTCCTCTGGACGTTGGGGGCCTGGCTAGAGACGGACGGCTTACGTCCGACCTGCTCTCGGGCAGTCTTGGCCAGGCTTTTGACGTCCTATCCCCCGAGGACTTCAGACCCCTAGTCGACGAATTTTTCTAGATAGGGAAGCATGGCCACGGGCTTGAACCTGGCTAGTTTAAATGCGAGGGGCATGAGATCTCGAAGCAAGGCTGCTCGCGTGCTGAGGGATCTCGTGGCCCTTGAGGTAGATATAGCTGCGTTACAGGAGACCCACTTTGTTGGGCCCGGGGATTGCAGTGTGCTGGTCAACGACTTTGACGTTTACTCAGCATACGGCAATCTCCGTAGCAGTGGGGTTTCTGTTCTAGTAAGTCGCACCCTGTCTGCGACGGTTACCGTTATCCACGCCGACGCTCATGGGAGGCTGGTCGTGGTCGATGTTGCCGTTAAAAGCGGCGTGTTCCGGATAGTGGCAGTTTATGCACCTAACATCCCCAGCGAGAGGGTTTCCTTTTTTCGGCGGGTGGAGGTGTTTCTCTCTTCGGGTCCGGAGCGGGTAGTGTTAATGGGGGACTGGAATGCCGTCCTGGACCCCAGCATAGATAAGGTCGGGGGGGTTAGAGGGTCGGGTTGGTGTGAAAGCAGCCTGTCTGACCTGATGGCCTCGTGCGATCTGGTCGATAGGTTCCGTCTGGATCACCCCGGGAGGGAGATGTGGACGTGGCATACTAGTGCGGCCTCCAGTCCAAGTACATACTTGGACAGGATGTTAATTAGAAGGGGCGACGTAGATTTTCTATCTTGTCCCACGTTCCACTGGCTAGGTCATTCGGACCACAAACTCGTGTTGGCCCGTTTGAAGTTAGGTAATAGGCCTAGGTTGGCTGGCTACTGGAAGTTGAACGCCTCCTTGTTGGAGTCGGAAGACTTCCGGGAGCGGCTGACAACACTAATCCAGAGGGAGTTAGTGGGGGCGGTTACCGGGAGTAGCTGGTGGGTTAAGCTTAAGGTCACCATTAGGCGCTTTTGTGTCCACTATAGCCAAAGCCTCGCGTTAGTTAGGGCTCGGACCAAAAGGCACTTAGACGATAGACTGACCCGGGCGGTGGCAGGGGGGGATTCCCTAGAACTAGCTCTAGTAAAGGAGGACCTGAATCGCTTGGCTAGCGAGCGATACACAGGTCAGGTAGTTAGAGCTAGGTTAAAAAGAGTCTCCAACGAAGCCGCGAACGTTGACGCTGTTGAGCGTGGGGCTGCTTTAAGACGTGGCTCGGATGGGTACATTCGGGAAGTGAAAGACCTGGAAGGGCGCTCTCTCGTGTCGGCGCGGGAGATCTGCAACGGGTTTCGACAACATCTGGAGGAGCGATTCACCCAACTACCCAGACTCCGCGGCCAGGAGTTTGGCGGCTATTTGGCTGGCTCGCCCCGCCTTACTGCGGACCGAGCGGCTAGCTGCGAGGGGATGGTTACGGAGCGTGAGGTCATTACTGCGTTGAAGCAGGTAGGCCTCAACAAATCTCCGGGACTTGATGGTTTGCCCTATGAATTGTTCTTGAGGCTGTCGCCCATGTTTGTGCCCCTTCTGACGGGCGTGTTTAACCACTGGTTTGTCACGGGCTCGATCCCGAGACAGGTAACCAAAGGAGTGGTCACGCTTCTGAAGAAGGGGAACCAACCTGGAGGGGGGAATCTAGACGATTACAGGCCGATCACTCTGCTTAACGCAGACGTGAAGATTTTGGCTCGCGTTCTCGCAAACCGGATGCAGGTTGTTATCGGTGACTTGATCGAACCGGATCAGAATTACGCTGTGAAGGGTCGATCAATTCAGAACAACTTGCACCTGGTGCGCTTGATCTTAGAGGGTTTAGAAGACGACACGGAAGCCGCGCTGATCAATTTGGATCAGTCCAAGGCGTTCGATAGGGTGGACCATGGGTTCCTGAGGTCTGTTGTGGAAACCGCCGGCTTTGGTCCGGACTTCCGCAAGTGGGTCTCTGCTCTGTATCGTGATCCCGCGGTAGTGGTGCAAGTCAACGGTAGGTTGTCGGAGTCCTTTGGGGTCTCTCGGTCGGTGCGGCAGGGCTGTCCGCTGTCGCCTCTGCTCTATGTCCTGGCGTTGGAGCCCTTCCTTCGCAAATTAAGGGACGAGGCGGCGAGACCAGTCCTACGCGGCATTGCTCTACCTGGCGGCCGATTTGCCAGGGTGTCCGCGTACGCTGATGACGTCACCGTTTTCGCAGCTTGTCGTAACGACATCGAAGCGGTGATAGAGGCGATCGCTGAGTACGAAGTTGTTACAGGGGCCGTGATCAATCGCAGCAAGTCCGTCGGCCTGCGGTTGAGCGCCTGGACCGGGGTAAACTCGCTTCCAGGTGCGTTCGGCTGGACTGATGGCCCGGTTAAGATCCTCGGCGTGTGGTTCGGGCCGGATCTCCAGTTGGACAAGAATTGGTCGGAGGTACAGACGAAGGTCGAATCGTCGGTCGTGTCTTGGATTCGAAGGAGGTTGTCCTTGAAGGGTCGTGCGGAGGCATGCGCCACTTACGTGTTTCCGCTGATCCTTTACCGTTTATCTGTTCTTCCCCTGCCTGCGGACCGCTGTAAGGCTTTAGAGCGCCTCCTTTTTAAACTGCTGTGGAAAGGAGGAGAGCCGTATGTCCGTAGACAGGTCTGTACGCAGAAACTTGGCGAGGGAGGCTTGGGAATGCCGGACTTGAAAAGTCACAAGCATGCTGAAAGACTGGCGTTCCTGAGTCGTACACTGTTAGAGGAGACGCACTGGGTGCCAGCGGTGGAACAGGCTTTTCCGCAGCTCGTATCCGCCCCTGCCGCTGAAGGTCGCAGAAGACCAGCAGGGGATTCGCGTTTCTTCACCGAGTGCCGGGCTGCCCTTAGGGCGTTGCCGGGGTCCAGTGACCTTGCGCGGTCTAGGAGGAGGCTGTATCGGGATCTAGTGGTGGGGACCGCTAACGATCCGCTGGTGGAGCGGCTACATCTGTCGGGGGAGGAGGTTCTCTCGCTGTGGAGTTGGGCGCCTGCCAGCAGTCATTTAAATAATTCAGAATTTTCAGTAACGTGGAGACTGGTCCGGGACGCGTTGCCACTTTTCGACCGACTTGCCAGGGATTGCCGGGATAGAGAATTTTATTATCCCCCGTGCCCCCGCTGCAATGACGAGGAGGAGGACGAGACGAGGGAACACGCGTTCTTTCTTTGCAGCGGGGTGCGGAGTCTCTGGAGGTATGTCGAAGAGGTAACGGCTCGCATCGACCCCGAGCGGTCGGTGCCACTTGATTTAGCGTATGTGGTCGATAATGTGGACCCGCCGTTTTCTAGGGAGAAACGGTTGGTGTTTCTAGCGATACTAGCCGTAGCTAGGTTAGTGACGTGGGTTTCACGTCTAGACATCGTCTATGAGGGGCAGTCTGTTTCCGATCGGGATCTGGTCGTTCGTTTTAAGCACCAACTTAAAACGAAAATCAGATGCGATTGGGAAAGGTTGCCCCGCATCGACTTTGATAGAAGATGGGTGCACAACACTAGTTTGTGCATCCGACGAGGAGCCAGGTTCGAGTTCGTGCTTCCCCCTGGTTAGAATTGGTCCTAGGGTGCTGGGGTTGGTGTTTTCTATACTCGGAACCCACCCCAACGTATTTGTTAAACAAGAGTTTACTCTTGTCCATGGGTAGAAGCTAGGGTTAGTTAGGAGATGGTAACCACTTCGAGTGGAAGATGAGTATCTTTATTAGGGCCTAGACTAGGGATGTATGTGTGTCGATCCGGTCCCTGATTTATTTTTATTCGGCACTAGGAGAGCTTCCAAAGATGCCCACTCCCACTTGTTTGTTTTGTCCCCGGCCTTTGTTGCCCCTTATGCATTTTTATCTTGGAAGACGCCGTCCATTCCCGACGAACCCCCTCCACAAGTTATTTTTTCACCAGCAGTTTTTGCTGTCCCGTAGATCCTCCATTCCCCACTAGGGAGCGACCTGCTTGCTTTCACCTTTCCCTTCGGGGAGGGGACCGGAAGACAGTGGGCGTTCCACTAACGAGTAGAGAGTAGGATGGGAGGGTCCCTTACTAATCCGCCCCCATAGGCATTTTGTTAAGTTGTTTTCTTTTTCTTTCTTTTTGGGTGTATTTTAGCTTGCCCCCCTCCCCTTCATCTCACCCCCATTTATTTAAAAAAAAAAAAAAAAAAAAAAAAAAAAAAAAAAAAAAAAAAAAAAAAAAAAAAAAAAAAAATACTTTTGTTTGTACATATATAATTTTTGTTTTGTTTTTATGTAAATACACTTTTTTATTATTACAGAATGCATGAAGGTCGCCTGCCATCCCGTTAAGCTGGGGAGAATTAGTTTTGTTTTAAATAGGTCCTGGTAAGAATGTAAGGCGAATTGTAGAATGATAGTTCTCTAGTGTAGTCTTTTAATAAAGAACTTGTCTTTCAGTACAAGTCTAGCGTTAGCTTTAGTCAAGACCCGATTTCTTTTTTCCCCACACCCCCCTACTTGGCCCTGGTGCCTAAGTTGTTACGGACCCCAAATAAGGCCTTGGCAGTAGATAATGCCAAGGTCGGGGCCGTAACGACTAAATAAATTCTCGGCCTCTTCTGGCTAAGATCAAAGTGTAGTATCTGTTCTTATCAGCTTAATATCTGATAGGTCCCTCGCATGGAGGGATCACGATATTAAACTGATTTTTGGAACTCGGTCAAGGGTTAGGAGCTTGCTCCCCCTTCTCCACGGGTTGGCCTGGTATTGCACTGCCTCCAGGAGTTAACAGCCCCGATTCTGACCCCAGCTCGCTCGGGAAAGAGTCAGAAAACGCAATCCCAAAAACAGACTGACTACTACTTTGATCTTACTACTAAACTAAACGACTTTGTTGGTCCTTACTTCCCTTTACTTAGTTGTTGCTGGCTTTGCTTTCGTTCGCTTTCGGTTCGGTCCGCTCGGCTGGATGGACCGTTCGTTGGTCTCATTAGCTGGATGACGGAGGCGGGCGGGCGGCCCTCCTTGGCCGCTGCCTGCGATCGACGCTTCCACTAGTAGAGAGGGGCCGGGGGTAGGGGGGTCGTTGTCGCTCTGCCCGCAACCTTTGCCGCCCGGACCGGTCCACTGACGACCCCGGCCCCGGAGGGAGCCCCTTTATCGCTTCTCGGCCTCTTCTGGCTAAGATCAAAGTGTAGTATCTGTTCTTATCAGCTTAATATCTGATAGGTCCCTCGCATGGAGGGATCACGATATTAAACTGATTTTTGGAACTCGGTCAAGGGTTAGGAGCTTGCTCCCCCTTCTCCACGGGTTGGCCTGGTATTGCACTGCCTCCAGGAGTTAACAGCCCCGATTCTGACCCCAGCTCGCTCGGGAAAGAGTCAGAAAACGCAATCCCAAAAACAGACTGACTACTACTTTGATCTTACTACTAAACTAAACGACTTTGTTGGTCCTTACTTCCCTTTACTTAGTTGTTGCTGGCTTTGCTTTCGTTCGCTTTCGGTTCGGTCCGCTCGGCTGGATGGACCGTTCGTTGGTCTCATTAGCTGGATGACGGAGGCGGGCGGGCGGCCCTCCTTGGCCGCTGCCTGCGATCGACGCTTCCACTAGTAGAGAGGGGCCGGGGGTAGGGGGGTCGTTGTCGCTCTGCCCGCAACCTTTGCCGCCCGGACCGGTCCACTGACGACCCCGGCCCCGGAGGGAGCCCCTTTATCGCTTCTCGGCCTCTTCTGGCTAAGATCAAAGTGTAGTATCTGTTCTTATCAGCTTAATATCTGATAGGTCCCTCGCATGGAGGGATCACGATATTAAACTGATTTTTGGAACTCGGTCAAGGGTTAGGAGCTTGCTCCCCCTTCTCCACGGGTTGGCCTGGTATTGCACTGCCTCCAGGAGTTAACAGCCCCGATTCTGACCCCAGCTCGCTCGGGAAAGAGTCAGAAAACGCAATCCCAAAAACAGACTGACTACTACTTTGATCTTACTACTAAACTAAACGACTTTGTTGGTCCTTACTTCCCTTTACTTAGTTGTTGCTGGCTTTGCTTTCGTTCGCTTTCGGTTCGGTCCGCTCGGCTGGATGGACCGTTCGTTGGTCTCATTAGCTGGATGACGGAGGCGGGCGGGCGGCCCTCCTTGGCCGCTGCCTGCGATCGACGCTTCCACTAGTAGAGAGGGGCCGGGGGTAGGGGGGTCGTTGTCGCTCTGCCCGCAACCTTTGCCGCCCGGACCGGTCCACTGACGACCCCGGCCCCGGAGGGAGCCCCTTTATCGCTTCTCGGCCTCTTCTGGCTAAGATCAAAGTGTAGTATCTGTTCTTATCAGCTTAATATCTGATAGGTCCCTCGCATGGAGGGATCACGATATTAAACTGATTTTTGGAACTCGGTCAAGGGTTAGGAGCTTGCTCCCCCTTCTCCACGGGTTGGCCTGGTATTGCACTGCCTCCAGGAGTTAACAGCCCCGATTCTGACCCCAGCTCGCTCGGGAAAGAGTCAGAAAACGCAATCCCAAAAACAGACTGACTACTACTTTGATCTTACTACTAAACTAAACGACTTTGTTGGTCCTTACTTCCCTTTACTTAGTTGTTGCTGGCTTTGCTTTCGTTCGCTTTCGGTTCGGTCCGCTCGGCTGGATGGACCGTTCGTTGGTCTCATTAGCTGGATGACGGAGGCGGGCGGGCGGCCCTCCTTGGCCGCTGCCTGCGATCGACGCTTCCACTAGTAGAGAGGGGCCGGGGGTAGGGGGGTCGTTGTCGCTCTGCCCGCAACCTTTGCCGCCCGGACCGGTCCACTGACGACCCCGGCCCCGGAGGGAGCCCCTTTATCGCTTCTCGGCCTCTTCTGGCTAAGATCAAAGTGTAGTATCTGTTCTTATCAGCTTAATATCTGATAGGTCCCTCGCATGGAGGGATCACGATATTAAACTGATTTTTGGAACTCGGTCAAGGGTTAGGAGCTTGCTCCCCCTTCTCCACGGGTTGGCCTGGTATTGCACTGCCTCCAGGAGTTAACAGCCCCGATTCTGACCCCAGCTCGCTCGGGAAAGAGTCAGAAAACGCAATCCCAAAAACAGACTGACTACTACTTTGATCTTACTACTAAACTAAACGACTTTGTTGGTCCTTACTTCCCTTTACTTAGTTGTTGCTGGCTTTGCTTTCGTTCGCTTTCGGTTCGGTCCGCTCGGCTGGATGGACCGTTCGTTGGTCTCATTAGCTGGATGACGGAGGCGGGCGGGCGGCCCTCCTTGGCCGCTGCCTGCGATCGACGCTTCCACTAGTAGAGAGGGGCCGGGGGTAGGGGGGTCGTTGTCGCTCTGCCCGCAACCTTTGCCGCCCGGACCGGTCCACTGACGACCCCGGCCCCGGAGGGAGCCCCTTTATCGCTTCTCGGCCTCTTCTGGCTAAGATCAAAGTGTAGTATCTGTTCTTATCAGCTTAATATCTGATAGGTCCCTCGCATGGAGGGATCACGATATTAAACTGATTTTTGGAACTCGGTCAAGGGTTAGGAGCTTGCTCCCCCTTCTCCACGGGTTGGCCTGGTATTGCACTGCCTCCAGGAGTTAACAGCCCCGATTCTGACCCCAGCTCGCTCGGGAAAGAGTCAGAAAACGCAATCCCAAAAACAGACTGACTACTACTTTGATCTTACTACTAAACTAAACGACTTTGTTGGTCCTTACTTCCCTTTACTTAGTTGTTGCTGGCTTTGCTTTCGTTCGCTTTCGGTTCGGTCCGCTCGGCTGGATGGACCGTTCGTTGGTCTCATTAGCTGGATGACGGAGGCGGGCGGGCGGCCCTCCTTGGCCGCTGCCTGCGATCGACGCTTCCACTAGTAGAGAGGGGCCGGGGGTAGGGGGGTCGTTGTCGCTCTGCCCGCAACCTTTGCCGCCCGGACCGGTCCACTGACGACCCCGGCCCCGGAGGGAGCCCCTTTATCGCTTCTCGGCCTCTTCTGGCTAAGATCAAAGTGTAGTATCTGTTCTTATCAGCTTAATATCTGATAGGTCCCTCGCATGGAGGGATCACGATATTAAACTGATTTTTGGAACTCGGTCAAGGGTTAGGAGCTTGCTCCCCCTTCTCCACGGGTTGGCCTGGTATTGCACTGCCTCCAGGAGTTAACAGCCCCGATTCTGACCCCAGCTCGCTCGGGAAAGAGTCAGAAAACGCAATCCCAAAAACAGACTGACTACTACTTTGATCTTACTACTAAACTAAACGACTTTGTTGGTCCTTACTTCCCTTTACTTAGTTGTTGCTGGCTTTGCTTTCGTTCGCTTTCGGTTCGGTCCGCTCGGCTGGATGGACCGTTCGTTGGTCTCATTAGCTGGATGACGGAGGCGGGCGGGCGGCCCTCCTTGGCCGCTGCCTGCGATCGACGCTTCCACTAGTAGAGAGGGGCCGGGGGTAGGGGGGTCGTTGTCGCTCTGCCCGCAACCTTTGCCGCCCGGACCGGTCCACTGACGACCCCGGCCCCGGAGGGAGCCCCTTTATCGCTTCTCGGCCTCTTCTGGCTAAGATCAAAGTGTAGTATCTGTTCTTATCAGCTTAATATCTGATAGGTCCCTCGCATGGAGGGATCACGATATTAAACTGATTTTTGGAACTCGGTCAAGGGTTAGGAGCTTGCTCCCCCTTCTCCACGGGTTGGCCTGGTATTGCACTGCCTCCAGGAGTTAACAGCCCCGATTCTGACCCCAGCTCGCTCGGGAAAGAGTCAGAAAACGCAATCCCAAAAACAGACTGACTACTACTTTGATCTTACTACTAAACTAAACGACTTTGTTGGTCCTTACTTCCCTTTACTTAGTTGTTGCTGGCTTTGCTTTCGTTCGCTTTCGGTTCGGTCCGCTCGGCTGGATGGACCGTTCGTTGGTCTCATTAGCTGGATGACGGAGGCGGGCGGGCGGCCCTCCTTGGCCGCTGCCTGCGATCGACGCTTCCACTAGTAGAGAGGGGCCGGGGGTAGGGGGGTCGTTGTCGCTCTGCCCGCAACCTTTGCCGCCCGGACCGGTCCACTGACGACCCCGGCCCCGGAGGGAGCCCCTTTATCGCTTCTCGGCCTCTTCTGGCTAAGATCAAAGTGTAGTATCTGTTCTTATCAGCTTAATATCTGATAGGTCCCTCGCATGGAGGGATCACGATATTAAACTGATTTTTGGAACTCGGTCAAGGGTTAGGAGCTTGCTCCCCCTTCTCCACGGGTTGGCCTGGTATTGCACTGCCTCCAGGAGTTAACAGCCCCGATTCTGACCCCAGCTCGCTCGGGAAAGAGTCAGAAAACGCAATCCCAAAAACAGACTGACTACTACTTTGATCTTACTACTAAACTAAACGACTTTGTTGGTCCTTACTTCCCTTTACTTAGTTGTTGCTGGCTTTGCTTTCGTTCGCTTTCGGTTCGGTCCGCTCGGCTGGATGGACCGTTCGTTGGTCTCATTAGCTGGATGACGGAGGCGGGCGGGCGGCCCTCCTTGGCCGCTGCCTGCGATCGACGCTTCCACTAGTAGAGAGGGGCCGGGGGTAGGGGGGTCGTTGTCGCTCTGCCCGCAACCTTTGCCGCCCGGACCGGTCCACTGACGACCCCGGCCCCGGAGGGAGCCCCTTTATCGCTTCTCGGCCTCTTCTGGCTAAGATCAAAGTGTAGTATCTGTTCTTATCAGCTTAATATCTGATAGGTCCCTCGCATGGAGGGATCACGATATTAAACTGATTTTTGGAACTCGGTCAAGGGTTAGGAGCTTGCTCCCCCTTCTCCACGGGTTGGCCTGGTATTGCACTGCCTCCAGGAGTTAACAGCCCCGATTCTGACCCCAGCTCGCTCGGGAAAGAGTCAGAAAACGCAATCCCAAAAACAGACTGACTACTACTTTGATCTTACTACTAAACTAAACGACTTTGTTGGTCCTTACTTCCCTTTACTTAGTTGTTGCTGGCTTTGCTTTCGTTCGCTTTCGGTTCGGTCCGCTCGGCTGGATGGACCGTTCGTTGGTCTCATTAGCTGGATGACGGAGGCGGGCGGGCGGCCCTCCTTGGCCGCTGCCTGCGATCGACGCTTCCACTAGTAGAGAGGGGCCGGGGGTAGGGGGGTCGTTGTCGCTCTGCCCGCAACCTTTGCCGCCCGGACCGGTCCACTGACGACCCCGGCCCCGGAGGGAGCCCCTTTATCGCTTCTCGGCCTCTTCTGGCTAAGATCAAAGTGTAGTATCTGTTCTCAGTGCGAAACTTTTGCTCTTCCGATTGTCCAAGAAGGGATCTGCCACCGGGCTTTTTAGCCAGGTTAAGGCATCTTTTTTACGTCTGCAAGGACCAGACCCCCTCCTTTGGGGAGTCAGGACCTTCAGCATAGTCTAAGGTTTTAGTCTTAAGTTTTAGTATTAAGTAGTTTTAAGGTTTTCTTCTTTTCTCCCTCTCTCTGGGAGGAATGTCTACTTCTCCCTCTTAATTAACTAGCGGCACTCTGACCCGCTAGTCTTTTGTCTTTCTTCGCTGCTCTCCCGTTGGATCGAGCAGACCGGGTCTCTTTGTCGCTTCCTGTTGGGGTTGTTTGTGGGAAGGGTTTTGGGGTTAATACCTCTTCGTTTTTGCCTTCTCTCTGGGCAAAGATGCCTTTCCCTCTCTCCTCTTAATTGCGACGCGGCACTCTGACCCGCTAGCCACCACTGCGTCTATCTTCTCTGCTCTCCCCCCGCAAGGGGGGATCGAGCTGACTAACCCGACTCCCCCGCAAGGGGAGGTCAAAACTCTGTCTCTCTTCACCCCTGGCCACCCCCTCCATCCCTTTGTCCCCCATACTGTTTTATTTTTCCTCCCTCCCAGGCCGGGTCTGCGTAAGCGGCCAACTCCCCCACCACGATGCCAAGCAGGCGGGGTACCTCACCCCAAATGCGTGACATCGCTCCCCCTGAGAAATCCCCGGAAAAGGGAGTCAATTCCCGGCCCCGGGCTAGTGGAGAGATGAAGAGCAAGCTGGATGATGGTGCCAAGGTAGGGCCGCAGCCCGCGGCGACCTTGGATGGAAGCAGAGGGGTAGGGCCGCAGCCCGCGGCGACCCCCAGTGAAACTACCAAAAAGGAGCAGACGGCTCCCCACGAGGGCAACCGAAATACAAAAGCGGGCTCAAGTTGTCCAGTTGGAAAAAAGGAAGAGGGGCACGGACAAGTGACACCCCAGAGCCCAAAAGCAACGGTGGCAACACCAGCACAACGCCACTCCGCTCCCCAAAAGAGGGACTCCCCAACAACCGTAGGGGAAAAGGGAAAGAACAACCCCTCTAAGGATACTGAAGAAGAGCTGTTCAGTGAAACCATCTCCTCCTTACAGTCATTATTCGAGGAGGACATGGTGGATCCGTCACCCTCGAACACTCCCCAAGAGGGCAACGGCAGTAAACAAGCAGCCGAACATACAAGGCATATCTCGACCGGCAACAACACGTCGCATACGGAAGAGATATCGAAAGCAGAGGCCGCTACTAAAACTACGATGACCTCCCCAGAAGCGGAACGCCCTACATCGAAGGAGAAAGCGGCCCAACCACAGAAGAAGAGGACGGAGAAGGACCCGGAAAGTCGGGGGAGCCAGCACGCTTCATCAACTGCGGACTGGCCCACCCTGCCTGGAAAAGGTCAGACCCCCAACTCTATGACCAGTTCTTCCTCCACCAAGCAAAAAGCGCCTGTCACCGCTCCCTCAGCTCCTGGTCCATCGAACACACAACAAGGAGGAGTCGCAGCATGGGGACAGAAAGAGGAGGAGAAAATGACTCCTCAGGAATACCGTGACCTCTTCCTCTCGACATACAAAAGCGTCACGGAAGGAAACACGGTTCAGCCACTCCCAGGTCAGGTGGAAAGTTTAGAGAAGAGAGTGTTATCTCTAATCACCTCTGACACTAAGACCAGAAGCCTGACAGGGTTAAATAAAGAAACAATGGTGAAGATCCTGATGGAGCAGAACATCCCTGCGAATTACATCTGCAGGAAAAGCTATGCCATGTGGGATGTCCTGCTCCCCACCCCAGAAGACGCCGTCAGACTTGCTAAGGCAAACCACCAATCAAAAAATATAAAACTACATCCGGTTTACCTTAACAAAAGAAGAACAGTGGTGTCGGTGCTGAACGTCCCCTGCTACATGGGAGCAAGACAGCTGGGGGCCATCCTCAGCCAATATGGAGATGTCGAGGAGGTCACGCCCTGCCGCGGTCAGAGAAACATCATGACCGGCGACTACAAGGTGCAGATGGTGGTGGATAAGGTGGGCTTCTTCAGCATCCCGGCCACGATCCAGTTTGGGGATTGGACGCTCTCATTGATAGTCGAAGGGAGGAGACCCCACTGCTGGCAATGCCAACAACAGGGCCATATGGCCAAGGACTGCCCCAAACGGAAAGCAGCCAGCAGAAAACCGGAGGCGTCCAAAGCCGCAGTCATGGCCCCCGCTCCAGCTAAAACTACAAACCCCCCAGAAGCCAAACAGGGATGGGTGACGGTCGCGAAAAAGGGCAAGACCAGCATACAGCCTTGCACGCAAGTAGCGAAAACAGCCCAACCCGAAGACAATGGAAAAGAAATCACCAACATGGACACACAAATACCAGCCTCCTCGAATAAAAGAAAACTTCAAGAATCCGAGGAGGAAGCAGTGTCGGAGGAAGAGGAAGAAGCCTCACCGACCAGGACAGCGCTGAGCGCTACAGAAATAAGAAGAGCTAGGAGGAGAAAGAGCCGGAAAATGAGGGCAGACCACCAAACCCCCACAGAGACTGACTTACCAGCTGAAAATCAGTCGCTGCGCCCCGTCTCCTCTTCGACTCCCCAGCCTAAGCTACAAACATCCCCCTCGCCCGCACTCCCTAACACGCCGATAGATGCTACGTGCCCCGTGTCTTGCGACAAGTCCACTAACGTCGCTTCAGAACAAAACACTCTCTCCCCAAAAAACTCTCCCCCTACTCAGCATCAAGAGAACCCCTCCCCGGCGGGGAGAACAGAAAGAACCAAGAAGCTGCCATTCCTGCCAGGAGGCAGGATATGCGAAACGGACCTTCAGCGGATTACACCAGAACTGAAAGGAAAGCAGAAGGTCCGTTTCAACAAGCTCCAAAACTTTTTATATGTGGGTGGTGACAGAGTCACACAACCACACTGCTTTAAAGATGCCCCCTTACTGACAACTTTTGTAAGGGCCAACAAGGACTCGAGAACGGAGGGTCTATGGGCAATGCTGGAGGCAGCCAAGGAGGCAATACCAGGCCAACAGCTTGTCGACATGGACCACCCGTCTCTTAAAAACCTATCAGTGAAATGCGAAGGTCGCACACCCCTGTATGTCCATCCTTCCCTATACAGGGCATTAAAACTAACTTTTCCCCTGGACGTGGGAGGCGTTGCCAAGGATGGATTACCTTCTGCGGAGCTGCTGACCGGAAGCCTTGGGCAAGCCTGCTACGTCCTCACTCCCGAGGACTTCAGACCCGTCTGTGACACTGCCTAAGGTAAGTGAACATGGCTTTAAACTTGGCTACATTTAATGTGAGGGGCATCAGGTGTCGAAGCAAGGCCTCGCGCGTTGTGAGAGACCTGGTGTCCCTTAAGGTAGATATCGCCGCTATCCAGGAGACCCACTTTGTTTGTGACGAGGATTGTCAGGTGCTGGTAAACGATTACGATGTTTACTCAGCATATGGCAATACTTATAGTCGTGGAATCTCCTTGCTAGTGAAACGCACCCTGTCAGCGTCGGTGAATGTTGTTCACGCAGGCGAGGACGGGCGGGCGCTTGTTGTTGATGTTGCTGTTAATTGTAGTGCTTTTCGGATTGTTGCTGTTTATGCTCCCAATGCTGCTGTAGAGAGGGCAACCTTTTTTCGACGGTTGGAGGGCTTCTTAGTGGATCCGGAACGGTTAGTTTTAATGGGTGATTGGAATGCAATCCTTGATCCCAGTATAGATAAGGTCGGGGGAGCTAGTGGGTCGGCGTGGTGTGACAGCTCTCTGTCTGACCTGATGGCTTCGTGCGATCTCGTCGACAGATTTCGTCTTGATCATCCAGGGCGGGAGATGTGGACGTGGCATTCTGTAGTGCCTTCCCATCCGAGTACTTACTTGGATCGGATGTTAGTTAGAAGAGGCGACATAGACTTCCTATCTTGCCCCACGTTCCACTTATTAGGACACTCGGACCATAAACTTGTTATGGCCCGTTTGAACTTAAGTGCTAGGCCTAAACTGGCCGGATACTGGAAGTTCAACATCTACTTGCTGGAGCTGGAGGACTACCGGTTGAAGGTCACTGAGCTAATTCAGAGGGCTTTAGTGGGGGCGGTTACAGGGAGTAAGTGGTGGGTTAGTCTTAAGGCTAAAATTAGGCGCTTCTCTGTCAAGTATAGCCAACGCCTCGCGTTAGATAAGGCTGAGGCAAAGAAGCGCTTAGAGGATAAGCTGACCCGGGCGGTGGAAGGGGGGGATCCCCTAGAGTTAGCACTAGCTAAACAAGATCTCAACCGCTTGGCTAGCGAGCGGTATGAAGGTCAAGTAGTTAGGGCTAGGTTAAATAAAGTTTCTAACGAGGCTGTGAATGTTGACGCCGTTGAGCGTAAGGCTGCTTTAAGGCGCGGTTCGGATGGGTACATTCGTAAAGTACATAACCTGGAAGGACACGCTTTAGTATCGACTCGGGAGATCTGCGAGGGGTTTCGGGAGCATCTATCGGTGCGCTTCACCCAACTACCCAGGCTCAGGGTTGATGAGTTTGGCAGCTATTTGGCTGACTCGCCCCGCCTCACGGCGGCTCGAGCGGCTAGCTGTGATGGTCTTATTACTGAACATGAGGTCATTACTGCGTTGAAGCAGGTCGGCTATAACAAATCTCCGGGGCTTGATGGTTTACCCTACGAGTTCTACTTGAGGCTGTCGCCCATGTTGGTCCCTCTTCTGAAGGATATGTTCAACCATTGGTTTGCCCAGGGCTCCATCCCTGGACAGGTGACCAAGGGTGTGATCACATTGCTGAGGAAAGGTCAACGGCATGGCGGGAGGGAAAACTTTGATGATTTTAGGCCCTTGACTCTGCTAAACACAGAGTTAAAGATTTTGGCAAAGATTCTTGCGAATCGCTTGCAGGTTGTCATCACTGATTTGATCGAACCAGACCAGACTTATGCTGTGAAGGGGAGATCAATTCAAGACAATTTGCACTTGATACGCTCGATCATAGAGGGGACAGAAGACGACGCCGAAGCCGCGCTGATCAGTTTGGATCAGTCCAAGGCATTCGATAGGGTCGACCATCGGTTCCTAGGATCTGTGTTAGAGGCCGCCGGATTTAATCCGGACTTCCGCAAGTGGATCTTTGTTCTGTATGACAGGCCAACGGTGGCGGTGCAGATCAACGGTAAGCTATCGGAGTCATTCGCTGTCTCTCGGTCGGTGCGACAGGGTTGTCCGCTGTCGCCTCTGCTGTATGTCCTGGCGTTGGAACCCCTCCTTCGCATTTAAGGGACGAGGCGACTACACCAGTCCTGCGCGGAAAGCTCTCCCTGGAGGCACACGAGCAGGGTTTCCGCGTTCGCCGATGACGTCACCGTGTTCGTGTCTTGCCTCACGGACATTCAAGCGGTGGTCGAGGCGCTCGCTCGTTACGAAGAAGTAACAGGGGCCATCTTCAACCGTAGCAAGTCTGCTGGCCTGCGGTTGGGGGCCTGGACCGGGTAAACTCGCTTCCAGGTATTTTCAGCTGGACCGATGGACCGGTCCGTAATCTCGGTGTCTGGTTTGGACCGGGACTTCAGCTGGAAAAGAATTGGTCGGAAGTACAGTCTAAGGTCAAATCGTCAGTCAAGACTTGGATTGGAAGGAAATTGTCCTTGAAGGGTCGGGCGGAGGCGTGTGCTACATACGTCTTTCCGCTCATCCTTTACCGTTTGTCTGTACTTCCTCTCCCTGCAGAACGCCTAACCCGCTTACAAGGGCGCCTCGATTCACTTTTGTGGAACGAGGGTAAGCACTATGTCTGCAGAGAGGTCTGTGTTCAACGTCCGAGCGAGGGAGGCCTGAGTCAGCCCAGTCTCTTGTGTCACAGAAACGCCGAGAGATTGGCTTTCCTGGGTCGTTCGCTTGAAGGAGACGCTCCTTGGGTCCCTGTGGTTGAGAACTCGTTTCCCAATCTCAAACCCAACCCTTCGGTAGAAGGTCGTCGTAGACCGAAGGGGGAGTCCAAGTTCTTCTCCGAATGCCGGACCGCTCTTAGAGCTTTGCCGGGGACCAGTGTCCTCGATCAGCCAAGGAAGGAACTGTATCGGGATTTAGTGGAGGGGACCGCGAAGGATCCACTTTGTAGGCGGATGGGATGGTCGATGAAGGTTGTCCGTTCTCAATGGTGTTGGGCGCCGGGACGGGAGATTCTGAATAACTCGGAATTCTCCCTGACTTGGCGACTGGTCCGAAATGCGCTGCCCCTCTTCGACGAACTTTTCCGGTATAAAGAACATACCAGGCGCTTCTGTCCGTGCTGTGACGAACGCGAGCCCGAAACTATCGAGCACGCGTTTTTTAGTTGCAGCCGGATACAGCCCCTTTTAAAGTACGTCGAGGGGGTAACAGCTCGCATCGATGCCGAGTGTCTGCTCGATCTCGACGTAGGAACTTTTGTGTACAACATGGAGCCGCCGTTCCCCAGGGAGGAAAGTTTGGTTTTCCTGGCGATCCTAGCAGTAGCGCGCATGACCATCTGGATCACGCGCCTCAAGTTGGTCCGCGAAGGGACATCTGTTCCGGATCGGGATCTGATCGTTTACTTTAAACATTTGCTTAAAGTAAAGATCAGATGCGATTGGAAGAGGTTGCCTAGAGTGGAATTTGACAAGAGGTGGGTGCACAGCACTAGTTTGTGCATCCGTCGAGGAGCCAAGTTTCAATACGTGTTCCCTCCTTAGGCATGGCATGGGCGGTGCTGGGTCCTACGGAACCCATCCCGCCTAGGTTAGCATAAGTTCAAGTAAAGTAACTCTTGACTGGTGGTACAAATGAGATCCTGTCCCTGATTTTATTTTTTGGTATTAGAGTACCTCTGAGTCTGCCCAACCCCTCTGCTCCTCAGGTTTATTTTCTGATGTCCCCGGTCGCTCCCCTACTCAGAGGTCACCCTCCTACCCCCTCCATCCGTTGCTGTATTTTCTCCCACCTCTATTAAGGCCATTTCCCCATACCCATTAGGGACGCCCTGCTTGTTTTCGGTTCCCCGGAAAACAGTGGGAAATCTAACCACATAGAATAGTACAGGGGGGTCTTACTAACAACACATTAGTAGTTTTTTCCCTTATTTTTTGAAAATGAACATTTTTATTAGTATAGTCCCACTCCACGAACATTTTATTCCCAATTAATTCAAAAACTCTTTTCAATGAAATCGAACTTTATTTTCTAACACATGCACATACACACACAAAAAAAAAAAAAAAAAAAAAAAAAAAAAAAAAAAAAAAAAAAAAAAAAAAAAAAAAAAAAAAAAAAATGCACACACAACACACAGATAAGGTTTTACAAATTGTACATAAGTTATTTTTTACACTAAACGCTGGGGTATTAGTTAGATTAAGATCCACAGAGTGATTGAGGTATTTTGGTAAATGTTGCCAGTCAAGAGTAAGACTTCAAAGTCTCATCTGTTAGATAGTCACAAAGACCCTGTACCCTCCCCCTCCCAATTTCTTATAGGGCCTTGTGCCTAATTTTGTTGTGTTGATTTTTGTTTTTTATAATTTGAAATTGTAAATGCATTTTTTGACTACAATAAAATAAATAAATAAGATCAAAGTGTAGTATCTGTTCTTATCAGCTTAATATCTGATAGGTCCCTCGCATGGAGGGATCACGATATTAAACTGATTTTTGGAACTCGGTCAAGGGTTAGGAGCTTGCTCCCCCTTCTCCACGGGTTGGCCTGGTATTGCACTGCCTCCAGGAGTTAACAGCCCCGATTCTGACCCCAGCTCGCTCGGGAAAGAGTCAGAAAACGCAATCCCAAAAACAGACTGACTACTACTTTGATCTTACTACTAAACTAAACGACTTTGTTGGTCCTTACTTCCCTTTACTTAGTTGTTGCTGGCTTTGCTTTCGTTCGCTTTCGGTTCGGTCCGCTCGGCTGGATGGACCGTTCGTTGGTCTCATTAGCTGGATGACGGAGGCGGGCGGGCGGCCCTCCTTGGCCGCTGCCTGCGATCGACGCTTCCACTAGTAGAGAGGGGCCGGGGGTAGGGGGGTCGTTGTCGCTCTGCCCGCAACCTTTGCCGCCCGGACCGGTCCACTGACGACCCCGGCCCCGGAGGGAGCCCCTTTATCGCTTCTCGGCCTCTTCTGGCTAAGATCAAAGTGTAGTATCTGTTCTTATCAGCTTAATATCTGATAGGTCCCTCGCATGGAGGGATCACGATATTAAACTGATTTTTGGAACTCGGTCAAGGGTTAGGAGCTTGCTCCCCCTTCTCCACGGGTTGGCCTGGTATTGCACTGCCTCCAGGAGTTAACAGCCCCGATTCTGACCCCAGCTCGCTCGGGAAAGAGTCAGAAAACGCAATCCCAAAAACAGACTGACTACTACTTTGATCTTACTACTAAACTAAACGACTTTGTTGGTCCTTACTTCCCTTTACTTAGTTGTTGCTGGCTTTGCTTTCGTTCGCTTTCGGTTCGGTCCGCTCGGCTGGATGGACCGTTCGTTGGTCTCATTAGCTGGATGACGGAGGCGGGCGGGCGGCCCTCCTTGGCCGCTGCCTGCGATCGACGCTTCCACTAGTAGAGAGGGGCCGGGGGTAGGGGGGTCGTTGTCGCTCTGCCCGCAACCTTTGCCGCCCGGACCGGTCCACTGACGACCCCGGCCCCGGAGGGAGCCCCTTTATCGCTTCTCGGCCTCTTCTGGCTAAGATCAAAGTGTAGTATCTGTTCTTATCAGCTTAATATCTGATAGGTCCCTCGCATGGAGGGATCACGATATTAAACTGATTTTTGGAACTCGGTCAAGGGTTAGGAGCTTGCTCCCCCTTCTCCACGGGTTGGCCTGGTATTGCACTGCCTCCAGGAGTTAACAGCCCCGATTCTGACCCCAGCTCGCTCGGGAAAGAGTCAGAAAACGCAATCCCAAAAACAGACTGACTACTACTTTGATCTTACTACTAAACTAAACGACTTTGTTGGTCCTTACTTCCCTTTACTTAGTTGTTGCTGGCTTTGCTTTCGTTCGCTTTCGGTTCGGTCCGCTCGGCTGGATGGACCGTTCGTTGGTCTCATTAGCTGGATGACGGAGGCGGGCGGGCGGCCCTCCTTGGCCGCTGCCTGCGATCGACGCTTCCACTAGTAGAGAGGGGCCGGGGGTAGGGGGGTCGTTGTCGCTCTGCCCGCAACCTTTGCCGCCCGGACCGGTCCACTGACGACCCCGGCCCCGGAGGGAGCCCCTTTATCGCTTCTCGGCCTCTTCTGGCTAAGATCAAAGTGTAGTATCTGTTCTTATCAGCTTAATATCTGATAGGTCCCTCGCATGGAGGGATCACGATATTAAACTGATTTTTGGAACTCGGTCAAGGGTTAGGAGCTTGCTCCCCCTTCTCCACGGGTTGGCCTGGTATTGCACTGCCTCCAGGAGTTAACAGCCCCGATTCTGACCCCAGCTCGCTCGGGAAAGAGTCAGAAAACGCAATCCCAAAAACAGACTGACTACTACTTTGATCTTACTACTAAACTAAACGACTTTGTTGGTCCTTACTTCCCTTTACTTAGTTGTTGCTGGCTTTGCTTTCGTTCGCTTTCGGTTCGGTCCGCTCGGCTGGATGGACCGTTCGTTGGTCTCATTAGCTGGATGACGGAGGCGGGCGGGCGGCCCTCCTTGGCCGCTGCCTGCGATCGACGCTTCCACTAGTAGAGAGGGGCCGGGGGTAGGGGGGTCGTTGTCGCTCTGCCCGCAACCTTTGCCGCCCGGACCGGTCCACTGACGACCCCGGCCCCGGAGGGAGCCCCTTTATCGCTTCTCGGCCTCTTCTGGCTAAGATCAAAGTGTAGTATCTGTTCTTATCAGCTTAATATCTGATAGGTCCCTCGCATGGAGGGATCACGATATTAAACTGATTTTTGGAACTCGGTCAAGGGTTAGGAGCTTGCTCCCCCTTCTCCACGGGTTGGCCTGGTATTGCACTGCCTCCAGGAGTTAACAGCCCCGATTCTGACCCCAGCTCGCTCGGGAAAGAGTCAGAAAACGCAATCCCAAAAACAGACTGACTACTACTTTGATCTTACTACTAAACTAAACGACTTTGTTGGTCCTTACTTCCCTTTACTTAGTTGTTGCTGGCTTTGCTTTCGTTCGCTTTCGGTTCGGTCCGCTCGGCTGGATGGACCGTTCGTTGGTCTCATTAGCTGGATGACGGAGGCGGGCGGGCGGCCCTCCTTGGCCGCTGCCTGCGATCGACGCTTCCACTAGTAGAGAGGGGCCGGGGGTAGGGGGGTCGTTGTCGCTCTGCCCGCAACCTTTGCCGCCCGGACCGGTCCACTGACGACCCCGGCCCCGGAGGGAGCCCCTTTATCGCTTCTCGGCCTCTTCTGGCTAAGATCAAAGTGTAGTATCTGTTCTTATCAGCTTAATATCTGATAGGTCCCTCGCATGGAGGGATCACGATATTAAACTGATTTTTGGAACTCGGTCAAGGGTTAGGAGCTTGCTCCCCCTTCTCCACGGGTTGGCCTGGTATTGCACTGCCTCCAGGAGTTAACAGCCCCGATTCTGACCCCAGCTCGCTCGGGAAAGAGTCAGAAAACGCAATCCCAAAAACAGACTGACTACTACTTTGATCTTACTACTAAACTAAACGACTTTGTTGGTCCTTACTTCCCTTTACTTAGTTGTTGCTGGCTTTGCTTTCGTTCGCTTTCGGTTCGGTCCGCTCGGCTGGATGGACCGTTCGTTGGTCTCATTAGCTGGATGACGGAGGCGGGCGGGCGGCCCTCCTTGGCCGCTGCCTGCGATCGACGCTTCCACTAGTAGAGAGGGGCCGGGGGTAGGGGGGTCGTTGTCGCTCTGCCCGCAACCTTTGCCGCCCGGACCGGTCCACTGACGACCCCGGCCCCGGAGGGAGCCCCTTTATCGCTTCTCGGCCTCTTCTGGCTAAGATCAAAGTGTAGTATCTGTTCTTATCAGCTTAATATCTGATAGGTCCCTCGCATGGAGGGATCACGATATTAAACTGATTTTTGGAACTCGGTCAAGGGTTAGGAGCTTGCTCCCCCTTCTCCACGGGTTGGCCTGGTATTGCACTGCCTCCAGGAGTTAACAGCCCCGATTCTGACCCCAGCTCGCTCGGGAAAGAGTCAGAAAACGCAATCCCAAAAACAGACTGACTACTACTTTGATCTTACTACTAAACTAAACGACTTTGTTGGTCCTTACTTCCCTTTACTTAGTTGTTGCTGGCTTTGCTTTCGTTCGCTTTCGGTTCGGTCCGCTCGGCTGGATGGACCGTTCGTTGGTCTCATTAGCTGGATGACGGAGGCGGGCGGGCGGCCCTCCTTGGCCGCTGCCTGCGATCGACGCTTCCACTAGTAGAGAGGGGCCGGGGGTAGGGGGGTCGTTGTCGCTCTGCCCGCAACCTTTGCCGCCCGGACCGGTCCACTGACGACCCCGGCCCCGGAGGGAGCCCCTTTATCGCTTCTCGGCCTCTTCTGGCTAAGATCAAAGTGTAGTATCTGTTCTTATCAGCTTAATATCTGATAGGTCCCTCGCATGGAGGGATCACGATATTAAACTGATTTTTGGAACTCGGTCAAGGGTTAGGAGCTTGCTCCCCCTTCTCCACGGGTTGGCCTGGTATTGCACTGCCTCCAGGAGTTAACAGCCCCGATTCTGACCCCAGCTCGCTCGGGAAAGAGTCAGAAAACGCAATCCCAAAAACAGACTGACTACTACTTTGATCTTACTACTAAACTAAACGACTTTGTTGGTCCTTACTTCCCTTTACTTAGTTGTTGCTGGCTTTGCTTTCGTTCGCTTTCGGTTCGGTCCGCTCGGCTGGATGGACCGTTCGTTGGTCTCATTAGCTGGATGACGGAGGCGGGCGGGCGGCCCTCCTTGGCCGCTGCCTGCGATCGACGCTTCCACTAGTAGAGAGGGGCCGGGGGTAGGGGGGTCGTTGTCGCTCTGCCCGCAACCTTTGCCGCCCGGACCGGTCCACTGACGACCCCGGCCCCGGAGGGAGCCCCTTTATCGCTTCTCGGCCTCTTCTGGCTAAGATCAAAGTGTAGTATCTGTTCTTATCAGCTTAATATCTGATAGGTCCCTCGCATGGAGGGATCACGATATTAAACTGATTTTTGGAACTCGGTCAAGGGTTAGGAGCTTGCTCCCCCTTCTCCACGGGTTGGCCTGGTATTGCACTGCCTCCAGGAGTTAACAGCCCCGATTCTGACCCCAGCTCGCTCGGGAAAGAGTCAGAAAACGCAATCCCAAAAACAGACTGACTACTACTTTGATCTTACTACTAAACTAAACGACTTTGTTGGTCCTTACTTCCCTTTACTTAGTTGTTGCTGGCTTTGCTTTCGTTCGCTTTCGGTTCGGTCCGCTCGGCTGGATGGACCGTTCGTTGGTCTCATTAGCTGGATGACGGAGGCGGGCGGGCGGCCCTCCTTGGCCGCTGCCTGCGATCGACGCTTCCACTAGTAGAGAGGGGCCGGGGGTAGGGGGGTCGTTGTCGCTCTGCCCGCAACCTTTGCCGCCCGGACCGGTCCACTGACGACCCCGGCCCCGGAGGGAGCCCCTTTATCGCTTCTCGGCCTCTTCTGGCTAAGATCAAAGTGTAGTATCTGTTCTTATCAGCTTAATATCTGATAGGTCCCTCGCATGGAGGGATCACGATATTAAACTGATTTTTGGAACTCGGTCAAGGGTTAGGAGCTTGCTCCCCCTTCTCCACGGGTTGGCCTGGTATTGCACTGCCTCCAGGAGTTAACAGCCCCGATTCTGACCCCAGCTCGCTCGGGAAAGAGTCAGAAAACGCAATCCCAAAAACAGACTGACTACTACTTTGATCTTACTACTAAACTAAACGACTTTGTTGGTCCTTACTTCCCTTTACTTAGTTGTTGCTGGCTTTGCTTTCGTTCGCTTTCGGTTCGGTCCGCTCGGCTGGATGGACCGTTCGTTGGTCTCATTAGCTGGATGACGGAGGCGGGCGGGCGGCCCTCCTTGGCCGCTGCCTGCGATCGACGCTTCCACTAGTAGAGAGGGGCCGGGGGTAGGGGGGTCGTTGTCGCTCTGCCCGCAACCTTTGCCGCCCGGACCGGTCCACTGACGACCCCGGCCCCGGAGGGAGCCCCTTTATCGCTTCTCGGCCTCTTCTGGCTAAGATCAAAGTGTAGTATCTGTTCTTCAGTGCTTGCTCTGGTCTGCTATTAGTTGACGAGTTGGGAGCTTTTGGCCTTTGGTCAAAAGTCTTTTTTCTTTTTTGGCCTCTTTTGGCGTCTTGCTCTTGCGAGGACCAGCCCCTTCTTTGGGGATTGGACCTCCTTGAGAACTTGTTGAATTTTTGTTTTGTTTTTTGTTAACTGTTGTTTTCTATTTTTTTACAGATAGTCCGGGGTCTAGCTAGAGCTTAAGCAGCCGGCAGGGCCAAGGGATACCGACGTGCTTTTTTAGGCGAAGGTCCCTTGGTTTCCGAATCGGCGGGCACTAGTTGGGCTCCGGGCCTTCACTTAGATGGAGCAGGCCTCTGCTCCTGCCACCTTGGGGGACGCCCCAGGTGTAGTGTCCGAGACGGGTCGGGGGGGTGCCATCCCGCAAGGCACCCCCTGTTCGAGAAGGGTTCCCGGGGTCGCCACCCCAAGTTCGGTGTCCGGATCGAGAGCGGGGGTCGCTGCCCCCAGTCCAGTGGCTGAGGCCACTGGACAACGTTCGGAAGGGTCGAGATCGGTCGCGGGGGTCGCTGCCCCCAGTTCGAGACGCGTGTCGGGGGTTGCCACCCGTAAAGGTAACCCCAGTTCGAGTGCTGCAGTAGCTGCCGCTGGTAGCATGATGGTCGCCGGAGGTATCGCCCCGCGGGGCTCCCCCAACGAGGTAGTAGGTCCGGGTGTGGATAGCCCTAACGTCGCAATGGTAGAGGTTTCCCCAACCGTAGCGGTAGCAAGGGCCATAACGAGGGAACAGGTGGCCGAGGTGTGGAGAAGTTCCATGAAGAAATCTCAAGGGGATGAGGAACCAGCGACGTGGGAGGCGGCCCGGAGGAGCAGAAGACGGCCGGTGAAACGTTGGTGGATCCCGGACGAGGGAGCCCAAAAAGGAAGCCAGTCTGAAAAGAGTAGCCCCCAAAAGCTATCGATGGAGGGTTTGAGGAGAACGAGGTCGGAGGAAGTAATAGTGGTAGATGGGTGCTCCCCGGGGTCAGGGAGGGCGTCAGCAACGGCAGCAGTTCCAGCCAGTGCAGAGGAGTGGCCAGCCCTCACAAAGGACGATTCCCCAATTCCGGCTGCACAAAAGGAAGGGACAACGGCCTGGTCTGGCGAAAAGCCGAAAACAGCAACTCCAGGAGGCAAGAAGAAGACCCCACAATACTACAAAGACCTCCTGGAAAACAATTTCAAGGACTACACGGCAGGCAGTACGATGAAGGTGGTACCAGGAATCCAGGAGGCCATCCAAGAGCGTTCAATTGCCTTCCTCACCTTCGACGAGAAGGGGAAGGGCCTCACCAGGATCCCCCAGGAGAAGATGGTGGAGATATTAGGAGAGCTGCGGATTCCGGCCCAGTACATTGTTCGAAGATTTTTTGCCATGTGGGATATCCTTTTGCCGACGAGAGAGGATGCAGAGAGGTTGTCAAAAGGAGATCTCACCTGGAAGGGTTATCGACTGAGGCCGGAATACAAGTCAAAGAGGAGAGCAGCGGTGACGGTCAAGGGAGTGCCCAGCTTCATCTCAGAGGACCAGATGGGCGCCACGATGGCCCAATATGGGGAAGTGGAGAACGTGCAGCCGGTGATTGGCCCCCGAGGAATCCGGATGGGGGAAATCAAAGTGGAAATGAGGGTGGACAGGAAGGAGATAGAAAAAATTCCCTCCCAGCTGACATGTGAAGGATGGACCATGCTTGTCCTGGTGGAAGGTAGAAGACCGCACTGCTGGTTCTGCCAAAAACCTGGCCACGTGTCCCGCTTCTGTCCCAGAAGGATAGAAGCAGAAAAAGAGAAACTTGGACAGAAGCCGGACGAGGAAAAGACGGCGGAAGGGAACAAGGCCGACACCTGGAGCAAGGTAGTGTCCAGGAAAACCAAGAAATCAGCAGTGGTGGCCGCTCCCACAACAACACCCAGAGGAGCGGCGGTGTCGGCCAAGCGCAAACTCAGGGTCAGCTCCTCCGAGTCAGAAAATGAAGAAGGAGGAGAAACCACCAAAAAAGGAACAAAAAGGGAGAAAAAAGCTGAAGAAGACCCTGAGCATCCGCCAACAGCCCCCGAAGAGGATGTCCAGGCCACCCCTCCCCTATTCAACACGCCTCAAGAGGAAAAGGAGCCGGGCGAAGTTCCTGAGACACCCATGGAGGCTGAGGAGCCAACTGTGAAGCAGACGAGTGAAAAGTCAGCAGCCCCCAGAGAAGTAAAGACCAGAAAACTTCCTTTCTGGCCGGGGGAGAAGATGTGTGAAGTCCGGATAGAGGAGACGGTCAGCGACCTCAACGGGAGGCAAAGAAAACACCTAAAGGCCCTCGAAAACCTCACAAAGGTGGACGAGAAGGAGGTCGCTGATCCCAGAAATTTCCCGGATGCTCCTCAGCTCATCACGTTCGTCCGGCCAAATAGGGGAGGGCGAGCGAAGGCCTTGTGGAGAATGCTGGAAGAGAGCAAGACAGCCTTCGGGGGGCAAAAAATCTTTGACGGGGAGCACCCATCACTTGGGCAAATAGCCAAGAAATGTGAGGGGCGGGTCCCTATTTATGTTCACCCCTCCCTGTATAGGGCTCTAAAAATTACGTTTCCTCTGGACGTTGGGGGCCTGGCTAGAGACGGACGGCTTACGTCCGACCTGCTCTCGGGCAGTCTTGGCCAAGCCTTTGACGTCCTGTCCCCCGAGGACTTCAGACCCCTAGTTGACGAATTTTACTAGGTAGGGAAGCATGGCCACGGGCTTGAACCTGGCTAGTTTGAATGCGAGGGGCATGAGATCTCGAAGCAAAGCTGCTCGCGTACTGAGGGATCTCGTGGCCCTTGAGGTAGATATAGCTGCGTTACAGGAGACCCACTTTGTTGGGCCCGGGGATTGCAGTGTGCTGGTCAACGACTTTGACGTTTACTCAGCATACGGCAATCTCCGTAGCAGTGGGGTTTCTGTTCTAGTAAGTCGCACCCTGTCCGCGACGGTTACCGTTATCCACGCCGACGCTCATGGGAGGCTGGTCGTGGTCGATGTTGCCGTTAAAAGCGGCGTGTTCCGGATAGTGGCAGTTTATGCACCTAACATCCCCAGCGAGAGGGTTTCCTTTTTTCAGCGGGTGGAGGTGTTTCTCTCTTCGGGTCCGGAGCGGGTAGTCTTAATGGGGGACTGGAATGCCGTCCTGGACCCCAGCATAGATAAGGTCGGGGGGGTTAGAGGGTCGGGTTGGTGTGAAAGCAGCCTGTCTGACCTGATGGCCTCGTGCGATCTGGTCGATAGGTTCCGTCTGGATCACCCTGGGAGGGAGATGTGGACGTGGCACACTAGTGCGGCCTCCAGTCCAAGTACATACTTGGACAGGATGTTAATTAGAAGGGGCGACGTAGATTTTCTATCTTGTCCCACGTTCCACTGGCTAGGTCATTCGGACCACAAACTCGTGTTGGCCCGTTTGAAGTTAGGTAATAGGCCTAGGTTGGCTGGCTACTGGAAGTTGAACGCCTCCTTGTTGGAGTCGGAAGACTTCCGGGAGCGGCTGACAACACTAATCCAGAGGGAGTTAGTGGGGGCGGTTACCGGGAGTAGCTGGTGGGTTAAGCTTAAGGTCACCATTAGGCGCTTTTGTGTCCAATATAGCCAAAGCCTCGCGTTAGTTAGGGCTCGGACCAAAAGGCACTTAGACGATAGACTGACCCGGGCGGTGGCAGGGGGGGATTCCCTAGAACTAGCTCTAGTAAAGGAGGACCTGAATCGCTTGGCTAGCGAGCGATACACAGGTCAGGTAGTTAGAGCTAGGTTAAAAAGAGTCTCCAACGAAGCCGCGAACGTTGACGCTGTTGAGCGTGGGGCTGCTTTAAGACGTGGCTCGGATGGGTACATTCGGGAAGTGAAAGACCTGGAAGGGCGCTCTCTCGTGTCGGCGCGGGAGATCTGCGACGGGTTTCGACAACATCTGGAGGAGCGATTCACCCAACTACCCAGACTCCGCGGCCAGGAGTTTGGCGGCTATTTGGCTGGCTCGCCCCGCCTTACTGCGGACCGAGCGGCTAGCTGCGAGGGGATGGTTACGGAGCGTGAGGTCATTACTGCGTTGAAGCAGGTAGGCCTCAACAAATCTCCGGGACTTGATGGTTTGCCCTATGAATTGTTCTTGAGGCTGTCGCCCATGTTTGTGCCCCTTCTGACGGGCGTGTTTAACCACTGGTTTGTCACGGGCTCGATCCCGAGACAGGTTACCAAGGGAGTGGTCACGCTTTTGAAGAAGGGGAACCAACCTGGAGGGGGGAATCTAGACGATTACAGGCCGATCACTCTGCTTAACGCAGACGTGAAGATTTTGGCTCGCGTTCTTGCAAATCGGATGCAGGTTGTTATCGGTGACTTGGTCGAACCGGATCAGAATTACGCTGTGAAGGGTCGATCAATTCAGAACAACTTGCACCTGGTGCGCTTGATCTTAGAGGGTTTAGAAGACGACACGGAAGCCGCGCTGATCAATTTGGATCAGTCCAAGGCGTTCGATAGGGTGGACCATGGGTTCCTGAGGTCTGTTGTGGAAACCGCCGGCTTTGGTCCGGACTTCCGCAAGTGGGTCTCTGCTCTGTATCGTGATCCCGCGGTAGTGGTGCAAGTCAACGGTAGGTTGTCGGAGTCCTTTGGGGTCTCTCGGTCGGTGCGGCAGGGCTGTCCGCTGTCGCCTCTGCTCTATGTCCTGGCGTTGGAGCCCTTCCTTCGCAAATTAAGGGACGAGGCGGCGAGACCAGTCCTACGCGGCATTGCTCTACCTGGCGGCCGATTTGCCAGGGTGTCCGCGTACGCTGATGACGTCACCGTTTTCGCAGCTTGTCGTAACGACATCGAAGCGGTGATAGAGGCGATCGCTGAGTACGAAGTTGTTACAGGGGCCGTGATCAATCGCAGCAAGTCCGTCGGCCTGCGGTTGAGCGCCTGGACCGGGGTAAACTCGCTTCCAGGTGCGTTCGGCTGGACTGATGGCCCGGTTAAGATCCTCGGCGTGTGGTTCGGGCCGGATCTCCAGTTGGACAAGAATTGGTCGGAGGTACAGACGAAGGTCGAATCGTCGGTCGTGTCTTGGATTCGAAGGAGGTTGTCCTTGAAGGGTCGTGCGGAGGCATGCGCCACTTACGTGTTTCCGCTGATCCTTTACCGTTTATCTGTTCTTCCCCTGCCTGCGGACCGCTGTAAGGCTTTAGAGCGCCTCCTTTTTAAACTGCTGTGGAAAGGAGGAAAGCCGTATGTCCGTAGACAGGTCTGTACGCAGAAACTTGGCGAGGGAGGCTTGGGAATGCCGGACTTGAAAAGTCACAAGCATGCTGAAAGACTGGCGTTCCTGAGTCGTACACTGTTAGAGGAGACGCACTGGGTACCAGCGGTGGAACAGGCTTTTCCGCAGCTCGTATCCGCCCCTGCCGCTGAAGGTCGCAGAAGACCAGCAGGGGATTCGCGTTTCTTCACCGAGTGCCGGGCTGCCCTTAGGGCGTTGCCGGGGTCCAGTGACCTTGCGCGGTCTAGGAGGAGGCTGTATCGGGATCTAGTGGTGGAGACCGCTAACGATCCGCTGGTGGAGCGGCTACATCTGTCGGGGGAGGAGGTTCTCTCGCTGTGGAGTTGGGCGCCTGCCAGCAGTCATTTAAATAATTCAGAATTTTCAGTAACGTGGAGACTGGTCCGGGACGCGTTGCCACTTTTCGACCGACTTGCCAGAGATTGCCGGGATAGAGAATTTTATTATCCCCCGTGCCCCCGCTGCAATGACGAGGAGGAGGACGAGACGAGGGAACACGCGTTCTTTCTTTGCAGCGGGGTGCGGAGTCTCTGGAGGTATGTCGAAGAGGTAACGGCTCGCATCGACCCCGAGCGGTCGGTGCCACTTGATTTAGCGTATGTGATCGATAATGTGGACCCGCCGTTTTCTAGGGAGAAACGGTTGGTGTTTCTAGCGATACTAGCCGTAGCTAGGTTAGTGACGTGGGTTTCACGTCTAGACATCGTCTATGAGGGGCAGTCTGTTTCCGATCGGGATCTGGTCGTTCGTTTTAAGCACCAACTTAAAACGAAAATCAGATGCGATTGGGAAAGGTTGCCCCGCATCGACTTTGATAGAAGATGGGTGCACAACACTAGTTTGTGCATCCGACGAGGAGCCAGTTTCGAGTTCGTGCTTCCCCCTGGTTAGAATTGGTCCTAGGGTGCTGGGGTTGGTGTTTTCTATACTCGGAACCCACCCCAATGTATTTGTTAAACAAGAGTTTACTCTTGTCCATGGGTAGAAGCTAGGGTTAGTTAGGAAATGGTAACCACTTCGAGTGGAAGATGAGTATCTTTATTAGGGCCTAGACTAGGGATGTATGTGTGTCGATCCGGTCCCTGATTTATTTTTATTCGGCACTAGGAGAGCTTCCAAAGATGCCCACTCCCACTTGTTTGTTTTGTCCCCGGCCTTTGTTGCCCCTTATGCATTTTTATCTTGGAAGACGCCGTCCATTCCCGACGAACCCCCTCCACAAGTTATTTTTTCACCAGCAGTTTTTGCTGTCCCGTAGATCCTCCATTCCCCCACTAGGGAGCGACCTGCTTGCTTTCACCTTTCCCTTCGGGGAGGGGATCGGAAGACAGTGGGCGTTCCACTAACGAGTAGAGAGTAGGATGGGAGGGTCCCTTACTAATCCGCCCCCATAGGCATTTTGTTAAGTTGTTTTCTTTTTATTTCTTTTTGGGTGTATTTTAGCTTGCCCCCCTCCCCTTCATCTCACCCCCATTTATTTTAAAAAAAAAAAAAAAAAAAAAAAAAAAAAAAAAAAAAAAAAAAATACTTTTGTTTGTACATATATTTTTGTTTTGTTTTATGTAAATACACTTTTTTATTATTACAGAATGCATGAAGGTCGCCTGCCATCCCGTTAAGCTGGGGAGAATTAGTTTTGTTTTAAATAGGTCCTGGTAAGAATGTAAGGCGAATTGTAGAATGATAGTTCTCTAGTGTAGTCTTTTAATAAAGAACTTGTCTTTCAGTACAAGTCTAGCGTTAGCTTTAGTAAAGACCCGATTTCTTTTTTCCCCCACACCCCCCTACTTGGCCCTGGTGCCTAAGTTGTTACGGACCCCAAATAAGGCCTTGGCAGTAGATAATGCCAAGGTCGGGGCCGTAACGACTAAATAAATTCTCGGCCTCTTCTGGCTAAGATCAAAGTGTAGTATCTGTTCTTATCAGCTTAATATCTGATAGGTCCCTCGCATGGAGGGATCACGATATTAAACTGATTTTTGGAACTCGGTCAAGGGTTAGGAGCTTGCTCCCCCTTCTCCACGGGTTGGCCTGGTATTGCACTGCCTCCAGGAGTTAACAGCCCCGATTCTGACCCCAGCTCGCTCGGGAAAGAGTCAGAAAACGCAATCCCAAAAACAGACTGACTACTACTTTGATCTTACTACTAAACTAAACGACTTTGTTGGTCCTTACTTCCCTTTACTTAGTTGTTGCTGGCTTTGCTTTCGTTCGCTTTCGGTTCGGTCCGCTCGGCTGGATGGACCGTTCGTTGGTCTCATTAGCTGGATGACGGAGGCGGGCGGGCGGCCCTCCTTGGCCGCTGCCTGCGATCGACGCTTCCACTAGTAGAGAGGGGCCGGGGGTAGGGGGGTCGTTGTCGCTCTGCCCGCAACCTTTGCCGCCCGGACCGGTCCACTGACGACCCCGGCCCCGGAGGGAGCCCCTTTATCGCTTCTCGGCCTCTTCTGGCTAAGATCAAAGTGTAGTATCTGTTCTTATCAGCTTAATATCTGATAGGTCCCTCGCATGGAGGGATCACGATATTAAACTGATTTTTGGAACTCGGTCAAGGGTTAGGAGCTTGCTCCCCCTTCTCCACGGGTTGGCCTGGTATTGCACTGCCTCCAGGAGTTAACAGCCCCGATTCTGACCCCAGCTCGCTCGGGAAAGAGTCAGAAAACGCAATCCCAAAAACAGACTGACTACTACTTTGATCTTACTACTAAACTAAACGACTTTGTTGGTCCTTACTTCCCTTTACTTAGTTGTTGCTGGCTTTGCTTTCGTTCGCTTTCGGTTCGGTCCGCTCGGCTGGATGGACCGTTCGTTGGTCTCATTAGCTGGATGACGGAGGCGGGCGGGCGGCCCTCCTTGGCCGCTGCCTGCGATCGACGCTTCCACTAGTAGAGAGGGGCCGGGGGTAGGGGGGTCGTTGTCGCTCTGCCCGCAACCTTTGCCGCCCGGACCGGTCCACTGACGACCCCGGCCCCGGAGGGAGCCCCTTTATCGCTTCTCGGCCTCTTCTGGCTAAGATCAAAGTGTAGTATCTGTTCTTATCAGCTTAATATCTGATAGGTCCCTCGCATGGAGGGATCACGATATTAAACTGATTTTTGGAACTCGGTCAAGGGTTAGGAGCTTGCTCCCCCTTCTCCACGGGTTGGCCTGGTATTGCACTGCCTCCAGGAGTTAACAGCCCCGATTCTGACCCCAGCTCGCTCGGGAAAGAGTCAGAAAACGCAATCCCAAAAACAGACTGACTACTACTTTGATCTTACTACTAAACTAAACGACTTTGTTGGTCCTTACTTCCCTTTACTTAGTTGTTGCTGGCTTTGCTTTCGTTCGCTTTCGGTTCGGTCCGCTCGGCTGGATGGACCGTTCGTTGGTCTCATTAGCTGGATGACGGAGGCGGGCGGGCGGCCCTCCTTGGCCGCTGCCTGCGATCGACGCTTCCACTAGTAGAGAGGGGCCGGGGGTAGGGGGGTCGTTGTCGCTCTGCCCGCAACCTTTGCCGCCCGGACCGGTCCACTGACGACCCCGGCCCCGGAGGGAGCCCCTTTATCGCTTCTCGGCCTCTTCTGGCTAAGATCAAAGTGTAGTATCTGTTCTTATCAGCTTAATATCTGATAGGTCCCTCGCATGGAGGGATCACGATATTAAACTGATTTTTGGAACTCGGTCAAGGGTTAGGAGCTTGCTCCCCCTTCTCCACGGGTTGGCCTGGTATTGCACTGCCTCCAGGAGTTAACAGCCCCGATTCTGACCCCAGCTCGCTCGGGAAAGAGTCAGAAAACGCAATCCCAAAAACAGACTGACTACTACTTTGATCTTACTACTAAACTAAACGACTTTGTTGGTCCTTACTTCCCTTTACTTAGTTGTTGCTGGCTTTGCTTTCGTTCGCTTTCGGTTCGGTCCGCTCGGCTGGATGGACCGTTCGTTGGTCTCATTAGCTGGATGACGGAGGCGGGCGGGCGGCCCTCCTTGGCCGCTGCCTGCGATCGACGCTTCCACTAGTAGAGAGGGGCCGGGGGTAGGGGGGTCGTTGTCGCTCTGCCCGCAACCTTTGCCGCCCGGACCGGTCCACTGACGACCCCGGCCCCGGAGGGAGCCCCTTTATCGCTTCTCGGCCTCTTCTGGCTAAGATCAAAGTGTAGTATCTGTTCTTATCAGCTTAATATCTGATAGGTCCCTCGCATGGAGGGATCACGATATTAAACTGATTTTTGGAACTCGGTCAAGGGTTAGGAGCTTGCTCCCCCTTCTCCACGGGTTGGCCTGGTATTGCACTGCCTCCAGGAGTTAACAGCCCCGATTCTGACCCCAGCTCGCTCGGGAAAGAGTCAGAAAACGCAATCCCAAAAACAGACTGACTACTACTTTGATCTTACTACTAAACTAAACGACTTTGTTGGTCCTTACTTCCCTTTACTTAGTTGTTGCTGGCTTTGCTTTCGTTCGCTTTCGGTTCGGTCCGCTCGGCTGGATGGACCGTTCGTTGGTCTCATTAGCTGGATGACGGAGGCGGGCGGGCGGCCCTCCTTGGCCGCTGCCTGCGATCGACGCTTCCACTAGTAGAGAGGGGCCGGGGGTAGGGGGGTCGTTGTCGCTCTGCCCGCAACCTTTGCCGCCCGGACCGGTCCACTGACGACCCCGGCCCCGGAGGGAGCCCCTTTATCGCTTCTCGGCCTCTTCTGGCTAAGATCAAAGTGTAGTATCTGTTCTTATCAGCTTAATATCTGATAGGTCCCTCGCATGGAGGGATCACGATATTAAACTGATTTTTGGAACTCGGTCAAGGGTTAGGAGCTTGCTCCCCCTTCTCCACGGGTTGGCCTGGTATTGCACTGCCTCCAGGAGTTAACAGCCCCGATTCTGACCCCAGCTCGCTCGGGAAAGAGTCAGAAAACGCAATCCCAAAAACAGACTGACTACTACTTTGATCTTACTACTAAACTAAACGACTTTGTTGGTCCTTACTTCCCTTTACTTAGTTGTTGCTGGCTTTGCTTTCGTTCGCTTTCGGTTCGGTCCGCTCGGCTGGATGGACCGTTCGTTGGTCTCATTAGCTGGATGACGGAGGCGGGCGGGCGGCCCTCCTTGGCCGCTGCCTGCGATCGACGCTTCCACTAGTAGAGAGGGGCCGGGGGTAGGGGGGTCGTTGTCGCTCTGCCCGCAACCTTTGCCGCCCGGACCGGTCCACTGACGACCCCGGCCCCGGAGGGAGCCCCTTTATCGCTTCTCGGCCTCTTCTGGCTAAGATCAAAGTGTAGTATCTGTTCTTATCAGCTTAATATCTGATAGGTCCCTCGCATGGAGGGATCACGATATTAAACTGATTTTTGGAACTCGGTCAAGGGTTAGGAGCTTGCTCCCCCTTCTCCACGGGTTGGCCTGGTATTGCACTGCCTCCAGGAGTTAACAGCCCCGATTCTGACCCCAGCTCGCTCGGGAAAGAGTCAGAAAACGCAATCCCAAAAACAGACTGACTACTACTTTGATCTTACTACTAAACTAAACGACTTTGTTGGTCCTTACTTCCCTTTACTTAGTTGTTGCTGGCTTTGCTTTCGTTCGCTTTCGGTTCGGTCCGCTCGGCTGGATGGACCGTTCGTTGGTCTCATTAGCTGGATGACGGAGGCGGGCGGGCGGCCCTCCTTGGCCGCTGCCTGCGATCGACGCTTCCACTAGTAGAGAGGGGCCGGGGGTAGGGGGGTCGTTGTCGCTCTGCCCGCAACCTTTGCCGCCCGGACCGGTCCACTGACGACCCCGGCCCCGGAGGGAGCCCCTTTATCGCTTCTCGGCCTCTTCTGGCTAAGATCAAAGTGTAGTATCTGTTCTTATCAGCTTAATATCTGATAGGTCCCTCGCATGGAGGGATCACGATATTAAACTGATTTTTGGAACTCGGTCAAGGGTTAGGAGCTTGCTCCCCCTTCTCCACGGGTTGGCCTGGTATTGCACTGCCTCCAGGAGTTAACAGCCCCGATTCTGACCCCAGCTCGCTCGGGAAAGAGTCAGAAAACGCAATCCCAAAAACAGACTGACTACTACTTTGATCTTACTACTAAACTAAACGACTTTGTTGGTCCTTACTTCCCTTTACTTAGTTGTTGCTGGCTTTGCTTTCGTTCGCTTTCGGTTCGGTCCGCTCGGCTGGATGGACCGTTCGTTGGTCTCATTAGCTGGATGACGGAGGCGGGCGGGCGGCCCTCCTTGGCCGCTGCCTGCGATCGACGCTTCCACTAGTAGAGAGGGGCCGGGGGTAGGGGGGTCGTTGTCGCTCTGCCCGCAACCTTTGCCGCCCGGACCGGTCCACTGACGACCCCGGCCCCGGAGGGAGCCCCTTTATCGCTTCTCGGCCTCTTCTGGCTAAGATCAAAGTGTAGTATCTGTTCTTATCAGCTTAATATCTGATAGGTCCCTCGCATGGAGGGATCACGATATTAAACTGATTTTTGGAACTCGGTCAAGGGTTAGGAGCTTGCTCCCCCTTCTCCACGGGTTGGCCTGGTATTGCACTGCCTCCAGGAGTTAACAGCCCCGATTCTGACCCCAGCTCGCTCGGGAAAGAGTCAGAAAACGCAATCCCAAAAACAGACTGACTACTACTTTGATCTTACTACTAAACTAAACGACTTTGTTGGTCCTTACTTCCCTTTACTTAGTTGTTGCTGGCTTTGCTTTCGTTCGCTTTCGGTTCGGTCCGCTCGGCTGGATGGACCGTTCGTTGGTCTCATTAGCTGGATGACGGAGGCGGGCGGGCGGCCCTCCTTGGCCGCTGCCTGCGATCGACGCTTCCACTAGTAGAGAGGGGCCGGGGGTAGGGGGGTCGTTGTCGCTCTGCCCGCAACCTTTGCCGCCCGGACCGGTCCACTGACGACCCCGGCCCCGGAGGGAGCCCCTTTATCGCTTCTCGGCCTCTTCTGGCTAAGATCAAAGTGTAGTATCTGTTCTTATCAGCTTAATATCTGATAGGTCCCTCGCATGGAGGGATCACGATATTAAACTGATTTTTGGAACTCGGTCAAGGGTTAGGAGCTTGCTCCCCCTTCTCCACGGGTTGGCCTGGTATTGCACTGCCTCCAGGAGTTAACAGCCCCGATTCTGACCCCAGCTCGCTCGGGAAAGAGTCAGAAAACGCAATCCCAAAAACAGACTGACTACTACTTTGATCTTACTACTAAACTAAACGACTTTGTTGGTCCTTACTTCCCTTTACTTAGTTGTTGCTGGCTTTGCTTTCGTTCGCTTTCGGTTCGGTCCGCTCGGCTGGATGGACCGTTCGTTGGTCTCATTAGCTGGATGACGGAGGCGGGCGGGCGGCCCTCCTTGGCCGCTGCCTGCGATCGACGCTTCCACTAGTAGAGAGGGGCCGGGGGTAGGGGGGTCGTTGTCGCTCTGCCCGCAACCTTTGCCGCCCGGACCGGTCCACTGACGACCCCGGCCCCGGAGGGAGCCCCTTTATCGCTTCTCGGCCTCTTCTGGCTAAGATCAAAGTGTAGTATCTGTTCTTATCAGCTTAATATCTGATAGGTCCCTCGCATGGAGGGATCACGATATTAAACTGATTTTTGGAACTCGGTCAAGGGTTAGGAGCTTGCTCCCCCTTCTCCACGGGTTGGCCTGGTATTGCACTGCCTCCAGGAGTTAACAGCCCCGATTCTGACCCCAGCTCGCTCGGGAAAGAGTCAGAAAACGCAATCCCAAAAACAGACTGACTACTACTTTGATCTTACTACTAAACTAAACGACTTTGTTGGTCCTTACTTCCCTTTACTTAGTTGTTGCTGGCTTTGCTTTCGTTCGCTTTCGGTTCGGTCCGCTCGGCTGGATGGACCGTTCGTTGGTCTCATTAGCTGGATGACGGAGGCGGGCGGGCGGCCCTCCTTGGCCGCTGCCTGCGATCGACGCTTCCACTAGTAGAGAGGGGCCGGGGGTAGGGGGGTCGTTGTCGCTCTGCCCGCAACCTTTGCCGCCCGGACCGGTCCACTGACGACCCCGGCCCCGGAGGGAGCCCCTTTATCGCTTCTCGGCCTCTTCTGGCTAAGATCAAAGTGTAGTATCTGTTCTTATCAGCTTAATATCTGATAGGTCCCTCGCATGGAGGGATCACGATATTAAACTGATTTTTGGAACTCGGTCAAGGGTTAGGAGCTTGCTCCCCCTTCTCCACGGGTTGGCCTGGTATTGCACTGCCTCCAGGAGTTAACAGCCCCGATTCTGACCCCAGCTCGCTCGGGAAAGAGTCAGAAAACGCAATCCCAAAAACAGACTGACTACTACTTTGATCTTACTACTAAACTAAACGACTTTGTTGGTCCTTACTTCCCTTTACTTAGTTGTTGCTGGCTTTGCTTTCGTTCGCTTTCGGTTCGGTCCGCTCGGCTGGATGGACCGTTCGTTGGTCTCATTAGCTGGATGACGGAGGCGGGCGGGCGGCCCTCCTTGGCCGCTGCCTGCGATCGACGCTTCCACTAGTAGAGAGGGGCCGGGGGTAGGGGGGTCGTTGTCGCTCTGCCCGCAACCTTTGCCGCCCGGACCGGTCCACTGACGACCCCGGCCCCGGAGGGAGCCCCTTTATCGCTTCTCGGCCTCTTCTGGCTAAGATCAAAGTGTAGTATCTGTTCTTATCAGCTTAATATCTGATAGGTCCCTCGCATGGAGGGATCACGATATTAAACTGATTTTTGGAACTCGGTCAAGGGTTAGGAGCTTGCTCCCCCTTCTCCACGGGTTGGCCTGGTATTGCACTGCCTCCAGGAGTTAACAGCCCCGATTCTGACCCCAGCTCGCTCGGGAAAGAGTCAGAAAACGCAATCCCAAAAACAGACTGACTACTACTTTGATCTTACTACTAAACTAAACGACTTTGTTGGTCCTTACTTCCCTTTACTTAGTTGTTGCTGGCTTTGCTTTCGTTCGCTTTCGGTTCGGTCCGCTCGGCTGGATGGACCGTTCGTTGGTCTCATTAGCTGGATGACGGAGGCGGGCGGGCGGCCCTCCTTGGCCGCTGCCTGCGATCGACGCTTCCACTAGTAGAGAGGGGCCGGGGGTAGGGGGGTCGTTGTCGCTCTGCCCGCAACCTTTGCCGCCCGGACCGGTCCACTGACGACCCCGGCCCCGGAGGGAGCCCCTTTATCGCTTCTCGGCCTCTTCTGGCTAAGATCAAAGTGTAGTATCTGTTCTTATCAGCTTAATATCTGATAGGTCCCTCGCATGGAGGGATCACGATATTAAACTGATTTTTGGAACTCGGTCAAGGGTTAGGAGCTTGCTCCCCCTTCTCCACGGGTTGGCCTGGTATTGCACTGCCTCCAGGAGTTAACAGCCCCGATTCTGACCCCAGCTCGCTCGGGAAAGAGTCAGAAAACGCAATCCCAAAAACAGACTGACTACTACTTTGATCTTACTACTAAACTAAACGACTTTGTTGGTCCTTACTTCCCTTTACTTAGTTGTTGCTGGCTTTGCTTTCGTTCGCTTTCGGTTCGGTCCGCTCGGCTGGATGGACCGTTCGTTGGTCTCATTAGCTGGATGACGGAGGCGGGCGGGCGGCCCTCCTTGGCCGCTGCCTGCGATCGACGCTTCCACTAGTAGAGAGGGGCCGGGGGTAGGGGGGTCGTTGTCGCTCTGCCCGCAACCTTTGCCGCCCGGACCGGTCCACTGACGACCCCGGCCCCGGAGGGAGCCCCTTTATCGCTTCTCGGCCTCTTCTGGCTAAGATCAAAGTGTAGTATCTGTTCTTATCAGCTTAATATCTGATAGGTCCCTCGCATGGAGGGATCACGATATTAAACTGATTTTTGGAACTCGGTCAAGGGTTAGGAGCTTGCTCCCCCTTCTCCACGGGTTGGCCTGGTATTGCACTGCCTCCAGGAGTTAACAGCCCCGATTCTGACCCCAGCTCGCTCGGGAAAGAGTCAGAAAACGCAATCCCAAAAACAGACTGACTACTACTTTGATCTTACTACTAAACTAAACGACTTTGTTGGTCCTTACTTCCCTTTACTTAGTTGTTGCTGGCTTTGCTTTCGTTCGCTTTCGGTTCGGTCCGCTCGGCTGGATGGACCGTTCGTTGGTCTCATTAGCTGGATGACGGAGGCGGGCGGGCGGCCCTCCTTGGCCGCTGCCTGCGATCGACGCTTCCACTAGTAGAGAGGGGCCGGGGGTAGGGGGGTCGTTGTCGCTCTGCCCGCAACCTTTGCCGCCCGGACCGGTCCACTGACGACCCCGGCCCCGGAGGGAGCCCCTTTATCGCTTCTCGGCCTCTTCTGGCTAAGATCAAAGTGTAGTATCTGTTCTTATCAGCTTAATATCTGATAGGTCCCTCGCATGGAGGGATCACGATATTAAACTGATTTTTGGAACTCGGTCAAGGGTTAGGAGCTTGCTCCCCCTTCTCCACGGGTTGGCCTGGTATTGCACTGCCTCCAGGAGTTAACAGCCCCGATTCTGACCCCAGCTCGCTCGGGAAAGAGTCAGAAAACGCAATCCCAAAAACAGACTGACTACTACTTTGATCTTACTACTAAACTAAACGACTTTGTTGGTCCTTACTTCCCTTTACTTAGTTGTTGCTGGCTTTGCTTTCGTTCGCTTTCGGTTCGGTCCGCTCGGCTGGATGGACCGTTCGTTGGTCTCATTAGCTGGATGACGGAGGCGGGCGGGCGGCCCTCCTTGGCCGCTGCCTGCGATCGACGCTTCCACTAGTAGAGAGGGGCCGGGGGTAGGGGGGTCGTTGTCGCTCTGCCCGCAACCTTTGCCGCCCGGACCGGTCCACTGACGACCCCGGCCCCGGAGGGAGCCCCTTTATCGCTTCTCGGCCTCTTCTGGCTAAGATCAAAGTGTAGTATCTGTTCTTATCAGCTTAATATCTGATAGGTCCCTCGCATGGAGGGATCACGATATTAAACTGATTTTTGGAACTCGGTCAAGGGTTAGGAGCTTGCTCCCCCTTCTCCACGGGTTGGCCTGGTATTGCACTGCCTCCAGGAGTTAACAGCCCCGATTCTGACCCCAGCTCGCTCGGGAAAGAGTCAGAAAACGCAATCCCAAAAACAGACTGACTACTACTTTGATCTTACTACTAAACTAAACGACTTTGTTGGTCCTTACTTCCCTTTACTTAGTTGTTGCTGGCTTTGCTTTCGTTCGCTTTCGGTTCGGTCCGCTCGGCTGGATGGACCGTTCGTTGGTCTCATTAGCTGGATGACGGAGGCGGGCGGGCGGCCCTCCTTGGCCGCTGCCTGCGATCGACGCTTCCACTAGTAGAGAGGGGCCGGGGGTAGGGGGGTCGTTGTCGCTCTGCCCGCAACCTTTGCCGCCCGGACCGGTCCACTGACGACCCCGGCCCCGGAGGGAGCCCCTTTATCGCTTCTCGGCCTCTTCTGGCTAAGATCAAAGTGTAGTATCTGTTCTTATCAGCTTAATATCTGATAGGTCCCTCGCATGGAGGGATCACGATATTAAACTGATTTTTGGAACTCGGTCAAGGGTTAGGAGCTTGCTCCCCCTTCTCCACGGGTTGGCCTGGTATTGCACTGCCTCCAGGAGTTAACAGCCCCGATTCTGACCCCAGCTCGCTCGGGAAAGAGTCAGAAAACGCAATCCCAAAAACAGACTGACTACTACTTTGATCTTACTACTAAACTAAACGACTTTGTTGGTCCTTACTTCCCTTTACTTAGTTGTTGCTGGCTTTGCTTTCGTTCGCTTTCGGTTCGGTCCGCTCGGCTGGATGGACCGTTCGTTGGTCTCATTAGCTGGATGACGGAGGCGGGCGGGCGGCCCTCCTTGGCCGCTGCCTGCGATCGACGCTTCCACTAGTAGAGAGGGGCCGGGGGTAGGGGGGTCGTTGTCGCTCTGCCCGCAACCTTTGCCGCCCGGACCGGTCCACTGACGACCCCGGCCCCGGAGGGAGCCCCTTTATCGCTTCTCGGCCTCTTCTGGCTAAGATCAAAGTGTAGTATCTGTTCTTATCAGCTTAATATCTGATAGGTCCCTCGCATGGAGGGATCACGATATTAAACTGATTTTTGGAACTCGGTCAAGGGTTAGGAGCTTGCTCCCCCTTCTCCACGGGTTGGCCTGGTATTGCACTGCCTCCAGGAGTTAACAGCCCCGATTCTGACCCCAGCTCGCTCGGGAAAGAGTCAGAAAACGCAATCCCAAAAACAGACTGACTACTACTTTGATCTTACTACTAAACTAAACGACTTTGTTGGTCCTTACTTCCCTTTACTTAGTTGTTGCTGGCTTTGCTTTCGTTCGCTTTCGGTTCGGTCCGCTCGGCTGGATGGACCGTTCGTTGGTCTCATTAGCTGGATGACGGAGGCGGGCGGGCGGCCCTCCTTGGCCGCTGCCTGCGATCGACGCTTCCACTAGTAGAGAGGGGCCGGGGGTAGGGGGGTCGTTGTCGCTCTGCCCGCAACCTTTGCCGCCCGGACCGGTCCACTGACGACCCCGGCCCCGGAGGGAGCCCCTTTATCGCTTCTCGGCCTCTTCTGGCTAAGATCAAAGTGTAGTATCTGTTCTTATCAGCTTAATATCTGATAGGTCCCTCGCATGGAGGGATCACGATATTAAACTGATTTTTGGAACTCGGTCAAGGGTTAGGAGCTTGCTCCCCCTTCTCCACGGGTTGGCCTGGTATTGCACTGCCTCCAGGAGTTAACAGCCCCGATTCTGACCCCAGCTCGCTCGGGAAAGAGTCAGAAAACGCAATCCCAAAAACAGACTGACTACTACTTTGATCTTACTACTAAACTAAACGACTTTGTTGGTCCTTACTTCCCTTTACTTAGTTGTTGCTGGCTTTGCTTTCGTTCGCTTTCGGTTCGGTCCGCTCGGCTGGATGGACCGTTCGTTGGTCTCATTAGCTGGATGACGGAGGCGGGCGGGCGGCCCTCCTTGGCCGCTGCCTGCGATCGACGCTTCCACTAGTAGAGAGGGGCCGGGGGTAGGGGGGTCGTTGTCGCTCTGCCCGCAACCTTTGCCGCCCGGACCGGTCCACTGACGACCCCGGCCCCGGAGGGAGCCCCTTTATCGCTTCTCGGCCTCTTCTGGCTAAGATCAAAGTGTAGTATCTGTTCTTATCAGCTTAATATCTGATAGGTCCCTCGCATGGAGGGATCACGATATTAAACTGATTTTTGGAACTCGGTCAAGGGTTAGGAGCTTGCTCCCCCTTCTCCACGGGTTGGCCTGGTATTGCACTGCCTCCAGGAGTTAACAGCCCCGATTCTGACCCCAGCTCGCTCGGGAAAGAGTCAGAAAACGCAATCCCAAAAACAGACTGACTACTACTTTGATCTTACTACTAAACTAAACGACTTTGTTGGTCCTTACTTCCCTTTACTTAGTTGTTGCTGGCTTTGCTTTCGTTCGCTTTCGGTTCGGTCCGCTCGGCTGGATGGACCGTTCGTTGGTCTCATTAGCTGGATGACGGAGGCGGGCGGGCGGCCCTCCTTGGCCGCTGCCTGCGATCGACGCTTCCACTAGTAGAGAGGGGCCGGGGGTAGGGGGGTCGTTGTCGCTCTGCCCGCAACCTTTGCCGCCCGGACCGGTCCACTGACGACCCCGGCCCCGGAGGGAGCCCCTTTATCGCTTCTCGGCCTCTTCTGGCTAAGATCAAAGTGTAGTATCTGTTCTTATCAGCTTAATATCTGATAGGTCCCTCGCATGGAGGGATCACGATATTAAACTGATTTTTGGAACTCGGTCAAGGGTTAGGAGCTTGCTCCCCCTTCTCCACGGGTTGGCCTGGTATTGCACTGCCTCCAGGAGTTAACAGCCCCGATTCTGACCCCAGCTCGCTCGGGAAAGAGTCAGAAAACGCAATCCCAAAAACAGACTGACTACTACTTTGATCTTACTACTAAACTAAACGACTTTGTTGGTCCTTACTTCCCTTTACTTAGTTGTTGCTGGCTTTGCTTTCGTTCGCTTTCGGTTCGGTCCGCTCGGCTGGATGGACCGTTCGTTGGTCTCATTAGCTGGATGACGGAGGCGGGCGGGCGGCCCTCCTTGGCCGCTGCCTGCGATCGACGCTTCCACTAGTAGAGAGGGGCCGGGGGTAGGGGGGTCGTTGTCGCTCTGCCCGCAACCTTTGCCGCCCGGACCGGTCCACTGACGACCCCGGCCCCGGAGGGAGCCCCTTTATCGCTTCTCGGCCTCTTCTGGCTAAGATCAAAGTGTAGTATCTGTTCTTATCAGCTTAATATCTGATAGGTCCCTCGCATGGAGGGATCACGATATTAAACTGATTTTTGGAACTCGGTCAAGGGTTAGGAGCTTGCTCCCCCTTCTCCACGGGTTGGCCTGGTATTGCACTGCCTCCAGGAGTTAACAGCCCCGATTCTGACCCCAGCTCGCTCGGGAAAGAGTCAGAAAACGCAATCCCAAAAACAGACTGACTACTACTTTGATCTTACTACTAAACTAAACGACTTTGTTGGTCCTTACTTCCCTTTACTTAGTTGTTGCTGGCTTTGCTTTCGTTCGCTTTCGGTTCGGTCCGCTCGGCTGGATGGACCGTTCGTTGGTCTCATTAGCTGGATGACGGAGGCGGGCGGGCGGCCCTCCTTGGCCGCTGCCTGCGATCGACGCTTCCACTAGTAGAGAGGGGCCGGGGGTAGGGGGGTCGTTGTCGCTCTGCCCGCAACCTTTGCCGCCCGGACCGGTCCACTGACGACCCCGGCCCCGGAGGGAGCCCCTTTATCGCTTCTCGGCCTCTTCTGGCTAAGATCAAAGTGTAGTATCTGTTCTTATCAGCTTAATATCTGATAGGTCCCTCGCATGGAGGGATCACGATATTAAACTGATTTTTGGAACTCGGTCAAGGGTTAGGAGCTTGCTCCCCCTTCTCCACGGGTTGGCCTGGTATTGCACTGCCTCCAGGAGTTAACAGCCCCGATTCTGACCCCAGCTCGCTCGGGAAAGAGTCAGAAAACGCAATCCCAAAAACAGACTGACTACTACTTTGATCTTACTACTAAACTAAACGACTTTGTTGGTCCTTACTTCCCTTTACTTAGTTGTTGCTGGCTTTGCTTTCGTTCGCTTTCGGTTCGGTCCGCTCGGCTGGATGGACCGTTCGTTGGTCTCATTAGCTGGATGACGGAGGCGGGCGGGCGGCCCTCCTTGGCCGCTGCCTGCGATCGACGCTTCCACTAGTAGAGAGGGGCCGGGGGTAGGGGGGTCGTTGTCGCTCTGCCCGCAACCTTTGCCGCCCGGACCGGTCCACTGACGACCCCGGCCCCGGAGGGAGCCCCTTTATCGCTTCTCGGCCTCTTCTGGCTAAGATCAAAGTGTAGTATCTGTTCTTATCAGCTTAATATCTGATAGGTCCCTCGCATGGAGGGATCACGATATTAAACTGATTTTTGGAACTCGGTCAAGGGTTAGGAGCTTGCTCCCCCTTCTCCACGGGTTGGCCTGGTATTGCACTGCCTCCAGGAGTTAACAGCCCCGATTCTGACCCCAGCTCGCTCGGGAAAGAGTCAGAAAACGCAATCCCAAAAACAGACTGACTACTACTTTGATCTTACTACTAAACTAAACGACTTTGTTGGTCCTTACTTCCCTTTACTTAGTTGTTGCTGGCTTTGCTTTCGTTCGCTTTCGGTTCGGTCCGCTCGGCTGGATGGACCGTTCGTTGGTCTCATTAGCTGGATGACGGAGGCGGGCGGGCGGCCCTCCTTGGCCGCTGCCTGCGATCGACGCTTCCACTAGTAGAGAGGGGCCGGGGGTAGGGGGGTCGTTGTCGCTCTGCCCGCAACCTTTGCCGCCCGGACCGGTCCACTGACGACCCCGGCCCCGGAGGGAGCCCCTTTATCGCTTCTCGGCCTCTTCTGGCTAAGATCAAAGTGTAGTATCTGTTCTTATCAGCTTAATATCTGATAGGTCCCTCGCATGGAGGGATCACGATATTAAACTGATTTTTGGAACTCGGTCAAGGGTTAGGAGCTTGCTCCCCCTTCTCCACGGGTTGGCCTGGTATTGCACTGCCTCCAGGAGTTAACAGCCCCGATTCTGACCCCAGCTCGCTCGGGAAAGAGTCAGAAAACGCAATCCCAAAAACAGACTGACTACTACTTTGATCTTACTACTAAACTAAACGACTTTGTTGGTCCTTACTTCCCTTTACTTAGTTGTTGCTGGCTTTGCTTTCGTTCGCTTTCGGTTCGGTCCGCTCGGCTGGATGGACCGTTCGTTGGTCTCATTAGCTGGATGACGGAGGCGGGCGGGCGGCCCTCCTTGGCCGCTGCCTGCGATCGACGCTTCCACTAGTAGAGAGGGGCCGGGGGTAGGGGGGTCGTTGTCGCTCTGCCCGCAACCTTTGCCGCCCGGACCGGTCCACTGACGACCCCGGCCCCGGAGGGAGCCCCTTTATCGCTTCTCGGCCTCTTCTG
>NW_027633768.1:257712-375587 GCF_053919585.1 Euprymna scolopes | reverse complement strand
GAGGGGCCGGGGGTAGGGGGGTCGTTGTCGCTCTGCCCGCAACCTTTGCCGCCCGGACCGGTCCACTGACGACCCCGGCCCCGGAGGGAGCCCCTTTATCGCTTCTCGGCCTCTTCTGGCTAAGATCAAAGTGTAGTATCTGTTCTTATCAGCTTAATATCTGATAGGTCCCTCGCATGGAGGGATCACGATATTAAACTGATTTTGGAACTCGGTCAAGGGTTAGGAGCTTGCTCCCCCTTCTCCACGGGTTGGCCTGGTATTGCACTGCCTCCAGGAGTTAACAGCCCCGATTCTGACCCCAGCTCGCTCGGGAAAGAGTCAGAAAACGCAATCCCAAAAACAGACTGACTACTACTTTGATCTTACTACTAAACTAAACGACTTTGTTGGTCCTTACTTCCCTTTACTTAGTTGTTGCTGGCTTTGCTTTCGTTCGCTTTCGGTTCGGTCCGCTCGGCTGGATGGACCGTTCGTTGGTCTCATTAGCTGGATGACGGAGGCGGGCGGGCGGCCCTCCTTGGCCGCTGCCTGCGATCGACGCTTCCACTAGTAGAGAGGGGCCGGGGGTAGGGGGGTCGTTGTCGCTCTGCCCGCAACCTTTGCCGCCCGGACCGGTCCACTGACGACCCCGGCCCCGGAGGGAGCCCCTTTATCGCTTCTCGGCCTCTTCTGGCTAAGATCAAAGTGTAGTATCTGTTCTTATCAGCTTAATATCTGATAGGTCCCTCGCATGGAGGGATCACGATATTAAACTGATTTTTGGAACTCGGTCAAGGGTTAGGAGCTTGCTCCCCCTTCTCCACGGGTTGGCCTGGTATTGCACTGCCTCCAGGAGTTAACAGCCCCGATTCTGACCCCAGCTCGCTCGGGAAAGAGTCAGAAAACGCAATCCCAAAAACAGACTGACTACTACTTTGATCTTACTACTAAACTAAACGACTTTGTTGGTCCTTACTTCCCTTTACTTAGTTGTTGCTGGCTTTGCTTTCGTTCGCTTTCGGTTCGGTCCGCTCGGCTGGATGGACCGTTCGTTGGTCTCATTAGCTGGATGACGGAGGCGGGCGGGCGGCCCTCCTTGGCCGCTGCCTGCGATCGACGCTTCCACTAGTAGAGAGGGGCCGGGGGTAGGGGGGTCGTTGTCGCTCTGCCCGCAACCTTTGCCGCCCGGACCGGTCCACTGACGACCCCGGCCCCGGAGGGAGCCCCTTTATCGCTTCTCGGCCTCTTCTGGCTAAGATCAAAGTGTAGTATCTGTTCTTATCAGCTTAATATCTGATAGGTCCCTCGCATGGAGGGATCACGATATTAAACTGATTTTTGGAACTCGGTCAAGGGTTAGGAGCTTGCTCCCCCTTCTCCACGGGTTGGCCTGGTATTGCACTGCCTCCAGGAGTTAACAGCCCCGATTCTGACCCCAGCTCGCTCGGGAAAGAGTCAGAAAACGCAATCCCAAAAACAGACTGACTACTACTTTGATCTTACTACTAAACTAAACGACTTTGTTGGTCCTTACTTCCCCTTTACTTAGTTGTTGCTGGCTTTGCTTTCGTTCGCTTTCGGTTCGGTCCGCTCGGCTGGATGGACCGTTCGTTGGTCTCATTAGCTGGATGACGGAGGCGGGCGGGCGGCCCTCCTTGGCCGCTGCCTGCGATCGACGCTTCCACTAGTAGAGAGGGGCCGGGGGTAGGGGGGTCGTTGTCGCTCTGCCCGCAACCTTTGCCGCCCGGACCGGTCCACTGACGACCCCGGCCCCGGAGGGAGCCCCTTTATCGCTTCTCGGCCTCTTCTGGCTAAGATCAAAGTGTAGTATCTGTTCTTATCAGCTTAATATCTGATAGGTCCCTCGCATGGAGGGATCACGATATTAAACTGATTTTTGGAACTCGGTCAAGGGTTAGGAGCTTGCTCCCCCTTCTCCACGGGTTGGCCTGGTATTGCACTGCCTCCAGGAGTTAACAGCCCCGATTCTGACCCCAGCTCGCTCGGGAAAGAGTCAGAAAACGCAATCCCAAAAACAGACTGACTACTACTTTGATCTTACTACTAAACTAAACGACTTTGTTGGTCCTTACTTCCCTTTACTTAGTTGTTGCTGGCTTTGCTTTCGTTCGCTTTCGGTTCGGTCCGCTCGGCTGGATGGACCGTTCGTTGGTCTCATTAGCTGGATGACGGAGGCGGGCGGGCGGCCCTCCTTGGCCGCTGCCTGCGATCGACGCTTCCACTAGTAGAGAGGGGCCGGGGGTAGGGGGGTCGTTGTCGCTCTGCCCGCAACCTTTGCCGCCCGGACCGGTCCACTGACGACCCCGGCCCCGGAGGGAGCCCCTTTATCGCTTCTCGGCCTCTTCTGGCTAAGATCAAAGTGTAGTATCTGTTCTTATCAGCTTAATATCTGATAGGTCCCTCGCATGGAGGGATCACGATATTAAACTGATTTTTGGAACTCGGTCAAGGGTTAGGAGCTTGCTCCCCCTTCTCCACGGGTTGGCCTGGTATTGCACTGCCTCCAGGAGTTAACAGCCCCGATTCTGACCCCAGCTCGCTCGGGAAAGAGTCAGAAAACGCAATCCCAAAAACAGACTGACTACTACTTTGATCTTACTACTAAACTAAACGACTTTGTTGGTCCTTACTTCCCTTTACTTAGTTGTTGCTGGCTTTGCTTTCGTTCGCTTTCGGTTCGGTCCGCTCGGCTGGATGGACCGTTCGTTGGTCTCATTAGCTGGATGACGGAGGCGGGCGGGCGGCCCTCCTTGGCCGCTGCCTGCGATCGACGCTTCCACTAGTAGAGAGGGGCCGGGGGTAGGGGGGTCGTTGTCGCTCTGCCCGCAACCTTTGCCGCCCGGACCGGTCCACTGACGACCCCGGCCCCGGAGGGAGCCCCTTTATCGCTTCTCGGCCTCTTCTGGCTAAGATCAAAGTGTAGTATCTGTTCTTATCAGCTTAATATCTGATAGGTCCCTCGCATGGAGGGATCACGATATTAAACTGATTTTTGGAACTCGGTCAAGGGTTAGGAGCTTGCTCCCCCTTCTCCACGGGTTGGCCTGGTATTGCACTGCCTCCAGGAGTTAACAGCCCCGATTCTGACCCCAGCTCGCTCGGGAAAGAGTCAGAAAACGCAATCCCAAAAACAGACTGACTACTACTTTGATCTTACTACTAAACTAAACGACTTTGTTGGTCCTTACTTCCCTTTACTTAGTTGTTGCTGGCTTTGCTTTCGTTCGCTTTCGGTTCGGTCCGCTCGGCTGGATGGACCGTTCGTTGGTCTCATTAGCTGGATGACGGAGGCGGGCGGGCGGCCCTCCTTGGCCGCTGCCTGCGATCGACGCTTCCACTAGTAGAGAGGGGCCGGGGGTAGGGGGGTCGTTGTCGCTCTGCCCGCAACCTTTGCCGCCCGGACCGGTCCACTGACGACCCCGGCCCCGGAGGGAGCCCCTTTATCGCTTCTCGGCCTCTTCTGGCTAAGATCAAAGTGTAGTATCTGTTCTTATCAGCTTAATATCTGATAGGTCCCTCGCATGGAGGGATCACGATATTAAACTGATTTTTGGAACTCGGTCAAGGGTTAGGAGCTTGCTCCCCCTTCTCCACGGGGTTGGCCTGGTATTGCACTGCCTCCAGGAGTTAACAGCCCCGATTCTGACCCCAGCTCGCTCGGGAAAGAGTCAGAAAACGCAATCCCAAAAACAGACTGACTACTACTTTGATCTTACTACTAAACTAAACGACTTTGTTGGTCCTTACTTCCCTTTACTTAGTTGTTGCTGGCTTTGCTTTCGTTCGCTTTCGGTTCGGTCCGCTCGGCTGGATGGACCGTTCGTTGGTCTCATTAGCTGGATGACGGAGGCGGGCGGGCGGCCCTCCTTGGCCGCTGCCTGCGATCGACGCTTCCACTAGTAGAGAGGGGCCGGGGGTAGGGGGGTCGTTGTCGCTCTGCCCGCAACCTTTGCCGCCCGGACCGGTCCACTGACGACCCCGGCCCCGGAGGGAGCCCCTTTATCGCTTCTCGGCCTCTTCTGGCTAAGATCAAAGTGTAGTATCTGTTCTTATCAGCTTAATATCTGATAGGTCCCTCGCATGGAGGGATCACGATATTAAACTGATTTTTGGAACTCGGTCAAGGGTTAGGAGCTTGCTCCCCCTTCTCCACGGGTTGGCCTGGTATTGCACTGCCTCCAGGAGTTAACAGCCCCGATTCTGACCCCAGCTCGCTCGGGAAAGAGTCAGAAAACGCAATCCCAAAAACAGACTGACTACTACTTTGATCTTACTACTAAACTAAACGACTTTGTTGGTCCTTACTTCCCTTTACTTAGTTGTTGCTGGCTTTGCTTTCGTTCGCTTTCGGTTCGGTCCGCTCGGCTGGATGGACCGTTCGTTGGTCTCATTAGCTGGATGACGGAGGCGGGCGGGCGGCCCTCCTTGGCCGCTGCCTGCGATCGACGCTTCCACTAGTAGAGAGGGGCCGGGGGTAGGGGGGTCGTTGTCGCTCTGCCCGCAACCTTTGCCGCCCGGACCGGTCCACTGACGACCCCGGCCCCGGAGGGAGCCCCTTTATCGCTTCTCGGCCTCTTCTGGCTAAGATCAAAGTGTAGTATCTGTTCTTATCAGCTTAATATCTGATAGGTCCCTCGCATGGAGGGATCACGATATTAAACTGATTTTTGGAACTCGGTCAAGGGTTAGGAGCTTGCTCCCCCTTCTCCACGGGTTGGCCTGGTATTGCACTGCCTCCAGGAGTTAACAGCCCCGATTCTGACCCCAGCTCGCTCGGGAAAGAGTCAGAAAACGCAATCCCAAAAACAGACTGACTACTACTTTGATCTTACTACTAAACTAAACGACTTTGTTGGTCCTTACTTCCCTTTACTTAGTTGTTGCTGGCTTTGCTTTCGTTCGCTTTCGGTTCGGTCCGCTCGGCTGGATGGACCGTTCGTTGGTCTCATTAGCTGGATGACGGAGGCGGGCGGGCGGCCCTCCTTGGCCGCTGCCTGCGATCGACGCTTCCACTAGTAGAGAGGGGCCGGGGGTAGGGGGGTCGTTGTCGCTCTGCCCGCAACCTTTGCCGCCCGGACCGGTCCACTGACGACCCCGGCCCCGGAGGAGCCCCTTTATCGCTTCTCGGCCTCTTCTGGCTAAGATCAAAGTGTAGTATCTGTTCTTATCAGCTTAATATCTGATAGGTCCCTCGCATGGAGGGATCACGATATTAAACTGATTTTTGGAACTCGGTCAAGGGTTAGGAGCTTGCTCCCCCTTCTCCACGGGTTGGCCTGGTATTGCACTGCCTCCAGGAGTTAACAGCCCCGATTCTGACCCCAGCTCGCTCGGGAAAGAGTCAGAAAACGCAATCCCAAAAACAGACTGACTACTACTTTGATCTTACTACTAAACTAAACGACTTTGTTGGTCCTTACTTCCCTTTACTTAGTTGTTGCTGGCTTTGCTTTCGTTCGCTTTCGGTTCGGTCCGCTCGGCTGGATGGACCGTTCGTTGGTCTCATTAGCTGGATGACGGAGGCGGGCGGGCGGCCCTCCTTGGCCGCTGCCTGCGATCGACGCTTCCACTAGTAGAGAGGGGCCGGGGGTAGGGGGGTCGTTGTCGCTCTGCCCGCAACCTTTGCCGCCCGGACCGGTCCACTGACGACCCCGGCCCCGGAGGGAGCCCCTTTATCGCTTCTCGGCCTCTTCTGGCTAAGATCAAAGTGTAGTATCTGTTCTTATCAGCTTAATATCTGATAGGTCCCTCGCATGGAGGGATCACGATATTAAACTGATTTTTGGAACTCGGTCAAGGGTTAGGAGCTTGCTCCCCCTTCTCCACGGGTTGGCCTGGTATTGCACTGCCTCCAGGAGTTAACAGCCCCGATTCTGACCCCAGCTCGCTCGGGAAAGAGTCAGAAAACGCAATCCCAAAAACAGACTGACTACTACTTTGATCTTACTACTAAACTAAACGACTTTGTTGGTCCTTACTTCCCTTTACTTAGTTGTTGCTGGCTTTGCTTTCGTTCGCTTTCGGTTCGGTCCGCTCGGCTGGATGGACCGTTCGTTGGTCTCATTAGCTGGATGACGGAGGCGGGCGGGCGGCCCTCCTTGGCCGCTGCCTGCGATCGACGCTTCCACTAGTAGAGAGGGGCCGGGGGTAGGGGGGTCGTTGTCGCTCTGCCCGCAACCTTTGCCGCCCGGACCGGTCCACTGACGACCCCGGCCCCGGAGGGAGCCCCTTTATCGCTTCTCGGCCTCTTCTGGCTAAGATCAAAGTGTAGTATCTGTTCTTATCAGCTTAATATCTGATAGGTCCCTCGCATGGAGGGATCACGATATTAAACTGATTTTTGGAACTCGGTCAAGGGTTAGGAGCTTGCTCCCCCTTCTCCACGGGTTGGCCTGGTATTGCACTGCCTCCAGGAGTTAACAGCCCCGATTCTGACCCCAGCTCGCTCGGGAAAGAGTCAGAAAACGCAATCCCAAAAACAGACTGACTACTACTTTGATCTTACTACTAAACTAAACGACTTTGTTGGTCCTTACTTCCCTTTACTTAGTTGTTGCTGGCTTTGCTTTCGTTCGCTTTCGGTTCGGTCCGCTCGGCTGGATGGACCGTTCGTTGGTCTCATTAGCTGGATGACGGAGGCGGGCGGGCGGCCCTCCTTGGCCGCTGCCTGCGATCGACGCTTCCACTAGTAGAGAGGGGCCGGGGGTAGGGGGGTCGTTGTCGCTCTGCCCGCAACCTTTGCCGCCCGGACCGGTCCACTGACGACCCCGGCCCCGGAGGGAGCCCCTTTATCGCTTCTCGGCCTCTTCTGGCTAAGATCAAAGTGTAGTATCTGTTCTTATCAGCTTAATATCTGATAGGTCCCTCGCATGGAGGGATCACGATATTAAACTGATTTTTGGAACTCGGTCAAGGGTTAGGAGCTTGCTCCCCCTTCTCCACGGGTTGGCCTGGTATTGCACTGCCTCCAGGAGTTAACAGCCCCGATTCTGACCCCAGCTCGCTCGGGAAAGAGTCAGAAAACGCAATCCCAAAAACAGACTGACTACTACTTTGATCTTACTACTAAACTAAACGACTTTGTTGGTCCTTACTTCCCTTTACTTAGTTGTTGCTGGCTTTGCTTTCGTTCGCTTTCGGTTCGGTCCGCTCGGCTGGATGGACCGTTCGTTGGTCTCATTAGCTGGATGACGGAGGCGGGCGGGCGGCCCTCCTTGGCCGCTGCCTGCGATCGACGCTTCCACTAGTAGAGAGGGGCCGGGGGTAGGGGGGTCGTTGTCGCTCTGCCCGCAACCTTTGCCGCCCGGACCGGTCCACTGACGACCCCGGCCCCGGAGGGAGCCCCTTTATCGCTTCTCGGCCTCTTCTGGCTAAGATCAAAGTGTAGTATCTGTTCTTATCAGCTTAATATCTGATAGGTCCCTCGCATGGAGGGATCACGATATTAAACTGATTTTTGGAACTCGGTCAAGGGTTAGGAGCTTGCTCCCCCTTCTCCACGGGTTGGCCTGGTATTGCACTGCCTCCAGGAGTTAACAGCCCCGATTCTGACCCCAGCTCGCTCGGGAAAGAGTCAGAAAACGCAATCCCAAAAACAGACTGACTACTACTTTGATCTTACTACTAAACTAAACGACTTTGTTGGTCCTTACTTCCCTTTACTTAGTTGTTGCTGGCTTTGCTTTCGTTCGCTTTCGGTTCGGTCCGCTCGGCTGGATGGACCGTTCGTTGGTCTCATTAGCTGGATGACGGAGGCGGGCGGGCGGCCCTCCTTGGCCGCTGCCTGCGATCGACGCTTCCACTAGTAGAGAGGGGCCGGGGGTAGGGGGGTCGTTGTCGCTCTGCCCGCAACCTTTGCCGCCCGGACCGGTCCACTGACGACCCCGGCCCCGGAGGGAGCCCCTTTATCGCTTCTCGGCCTCTTCTGGCTAAGATCAAAGTGTAGTATCTGTTCTTATCAGCTTAATATCTGATAGGTCCCTCGCATGGAGGGATCACGATATTAAACTGATTTTTGGAACTCGGTCAAGGGTTAGGAGCTTGCTCCCCCTTCTCCACGGGTTGGCCTGGTATTGCACTGCCTCCAGGAGTTAACAGCCCCGATTCTGACCCCAGCTCGCTCGGGAAAGAGTCAGAAAACGCAATCCCAAAAACAGACTGACTACTACTTTGATCTTACTACTAAACTAAACGACTTTGTTGGTCCTTACTTCCCTTTACTTAGTTGTTGCTGGCTTTGCTTTCGTTCGCTTTCGGTTCGGTCCGCTCGGCTGGATGGACCGTTCGTTGGTCTCATTAGCTGGATGACGGAGGCGGGCGGGCGGCCCTCCTTGGCCGCTGCCTGCGATCGACGCTTCCACTAGTAGAGAGGGGCCGGGGGTAGGGGGGTCGTTGTCGCTCTGCCCGCAACCTTTGCCGCCCGGACCGGTCCACTGACGACCCCGGCCCCGGAGGGAGCCCCTTTATCGCTTCTCGGCCTCTTCTGGCTAAGATCAAAGTGTAGTATCTGTTCTTATCAGCTTAATATCTGATAGGTCCCTCGCATGGAGGGATCACGATATTAAACTGATTTTTGGAACTCGGTCAAGGGTTAGGAGCTTGCTCCCCCTTCTCCACGGGTTGGCCTGGTATTGCACTGCCTCCAGGAGTTAACAGCCCCGATTCTGACCCCAGCTCGCTCGGGAAAGAGTCAGAAAACGCAATCCCAAAAACAGACTGACTACTACTTTGATCTTACTACTAAACTAAACGACTTTGTTGGTCCTTACTTCCCTTTACTTAGTTGTTGCTGGCTTTGCTTTCGTTCGCTTTCGGTTCGGTCCGCTCGGCTGGATGGACCGTTCGTTGGTCTCATTAGCTGGATGACGGAGGCGGGCGGGCGGCCCTCCTTGGCCGCTGCCTGCGATCGACGCTTCCACTAGTAGAGAGGGGCCGGGGGTAGGGGGGTCGTTGTCGCTCTGCCCGCAACCTTTGCCGCCCGGACCGGTCCACTGACGACCCCGGCCCCGGAGGGAGCCCCTTTATCGCTTCTCGGCCTCTTCTGGCTAAGATCAAAGTGTAGTATCTGTTCTTATCAGCTTAATATCTGATAGGTCCCTCGCATGGAGGGATCACGATATTAAACTGATTTTTGGAACTCGGTCAAGGGTTAGGAGCTTGCTCCCCCTTCTCCACGGGTTGGCCTGGTATTGCACTGCCTCCAGGAGTTAACAGCCCCGATTCTGACCCCAGCTCGCTCGGGAAAGAGTCAGAAAACGCAATCCCAAAAACAGACTGACTACTACTTTGATCTTACTACTAAACTAAACGACTTTGTTGGTCCTTACTTCCCTTTACTTAGTTGTTGCTGGCTTTGCTTTCGTTCGCTTTCGGTTCGGTCCGCTCGGCTGGATGGACCGTTCGTTGGTCTCATTAGCTGGATGACGGAGGCGGGCGGGCGGCCCTCCTTGGCCGCTGCCTGCGATCGACGCTTCCACTAGTAGAGAGGGGCCGGGGGTAGGGGGGTCGTTGTCGCTCTGCCCGCAACCTTTGCCGCCCGGACCGGTCCACTGACGACCCCGGCCCCGGAGGGAGCCCCTTTATCGCTTCTCGGCCTCTTCTGGCTAAGATCAAAGTGTAGTATCTGTTCTTATCAGCTTAATATCTGATAGGTCCCTCGCATGGAGGGATCACGATATTAAACTGATTTTTGGAACTCGGTCAAGGGTTAGGAGCTTGCTCCCCCTTCTCCACGGGTTGGCCTGGTATTGCACTGCCTCCAGGAGTTAACAGCCCCGATTCTGACCCCAGCTCGCTCGGGAAAGAGTCAGAAAACGCAATCCCAAAAACAGACTGACTACTACTTTGATCTTACTACTAAACTAAACGACTTTGTTGGTCCTTACTTCCCTTTACTTAGTTGTTGCTGGCTTTGCTTTCGTTCGCTTTCGGTTCGGTCCGCTCGGCTGGATGGACCGTTCGTTGGTCTCATTAGCTGGATGACGGAGGCGGGCGGGCGGCCCTCCTTGGCCGCTGCCTGCGATCGACGCTTCCACTAGTAGAGAGGGGCCGGGGGTAGGGGGGTCGTTGTCGCTCTGCCCGCAACCTTTGCCGCCCGGACCGGTCCACTGACGACCCCGGCCCCGGAGGGAGCCCCTTTATCGCTTCTCGGCCTCTTCTGGCTAAGATCAAAGTGTAGTATCTGTTCTTATCAGCTTAATATCTGATAGGTCCCTCGCATGGAGGGATCACGATATTAAACTGATTTTTGGAACTCGGTCAAGGGTTAGGAGCTTGCTCCCCCTTCTCCACGGGTTGGCCTGGTATTGCACTGCCTCCAGGAGTTAACAGCCCCGATTCTGACCCCAGCTCGCTCGGGAAAGAGTCAGAAAACGCAATCCCAAAAACAGACTGACTACTACTTTGATCTTACTACTAAACTAAACGACTTTGTTGGTCCTTACTTCCCTTTACTTAGTTGTTGCTGGCTTTGCTTTCGTTCGCTTTCGGTTCGGTCCGCTCGGCTGGATGGACCGTTCGTTGGTCTCATTAGCTGGATGACGGAGGCGGGCGGGCGGCCCTCCTTGGCCGCTGCCTGCGATCGACGCTTCCACTAGTAGAGAGGGGCCGGGGGTAGGGGGGTCGTTGTCGCTCTGCCCGCAACCTTTGCCGCCCGGACCGGTCCACTGACGACCCCGGCCCCGGAGGGAGCCCCTTTATCGCTTCTCGGCCTCTTCTGGCTAAGATCAAAGTGTAGTATCTGTTCTTATCAGCTTAATATCTGATAGGTCCCTCGCATGGAGGGATCACGATATTAAACTGATTTTTGGAACTCGGTCAAGGGTTAGGAGCTTGCTCCCCCTTCTCCACGGGTTGGCCTGGTATTGCACTGCCTCCAGGAGTTAACAGCCCCGATTCTGACCCCAGCTCGCTCGGGAAAGAGTCAGAAAACGCAATCCCAAAAACAGACTGACTACTACTTTGATCTTACTACTAAACTAAACGACTTTGTTGGTCCTTACTTCCCTTTACTTAGTTGTTGCTGGCTTTGCTTTCGTTCGCTTTCGGTTCGGTCCGCTCGGCTGGATGGACCGTTCGTTGGTCTCATTAGCTGGATGACGGAGGCGGGCGGGCGGCCCTCCTTGGCCGCTGCCTGCGATCGACGCTTCCACTAGTAGAGAGGGGCCGGGGGTAGGGGGGTCGTTGTCGCTCTGCCCGCAACCTTTGCCGCCCGGACCGGTCCACTGACGACCCCGGCCCCGGAGGGAGCCCCTTTATCGCTTCTCGGCCTCTTCTGGCTAAGATCAAAGTGTAGTATCTGTTCTTATCAGCTTAATATCTGATAGGTCCCTCGCATGGAGGGATCACGATATTAAACTGATTTTTGGAACTCGGTCAAGGGTTAGGAGCTTGCTCCCCCTTCTCCACGGGTTGGCCTGGTATTGCACTGCCTCCAGGAGTTAACAGCCCCGATTCTGACCCCAGCTCGCTCGGGAAAGAGTCAGAAAACGCAATCCCAAAAACAGACTGACTACTACTTTGATCTTACTACTAAACTAAACGACTTTGTTGGTCCTTACTTCCCTTTACTTAGTTGTTGCTGGCTTTGCTTTCGTTCGCTTTCGGTTCGGTCCGCTCGGCTGGATGGACCGTTCGTTGGTCTCATTAGCTGGATGACGGAGGCGGGCGGGCGGCCCTCCTTGGCCGCTGCCTGCGATCGACGCTTCCACTAGTAGAGAGGGGCCGGGGGTAGGGGGGTCGTTGTCGCTCTGCCCGCAACCTTTGCCGCCCGGACCGGTCCACTGACGACCCCGGCCCCGGAGGGAGCCCCTTTATCGCTTCTCGGCCTCTTCTGGCTAAGATCAAAGTGTAGTATCTGTTCTTATCAGCTTAATATCTGATAGGTCCCTCGCATGGAGGGATCACGATATTAAACTGATTTTTGGAACTCGGTCAAGGGTTAGGAGCTTGCTCCCCCTTCTCCACGGGTTGGCCTGGTATTGCACTGCCTCCAGGAGTTAACAGCCCCGATTCTGACCCCAGCTCGCTCGGGAAAGAGTCAGAAAACGCAATCCCAAAAACAGACTGACTACTACTTTGATCTTACTACTAAACTAAACGACTTTGTTGGTCCTTACTTCCCTTTACTTAGTTGTTGCTGGCTTTGCTTTCGTTCGCTTTCGGTTCGGTCCGCTCGGCTGGATGGACCGTTCGTTGGTCTCATTAGCTGGATGACGGAGGCGGGCGGGCGGCCCTCCTTGGCCGCTGCCTGCGATCGACGCTTCCACTAGTAGAGAGGGGCCGGGGGTAGGGGGGTCGTTGTCGCTCTGCCCGCAACCTTTGCCGCCCGGACCGGTCCACTGACGACCCCGGCCCCGGAGGGAGCCCCTTTATCGCTTCTCGGCCTCTTCTGGCTAAGATCAAAGTGTAGTATCTGTTCTTATCAGCTTAATATCTGATAGGTCCCTCGCATGGAGGGATCACGATATTAAACTGATTTTTGGAACTCGGTCAAGGGTTAGGAGCTTGCTCCCCCTTCTCCACGGGTTGGCCTGGTATTGCACTGCCTCCAGGAGTTAACAGCCCCGATTCTGACCCCAGCTCGCTCGGGAAAGAGTCAGAAAACGCAATCCCAAAAACAGACTGACTACTACTTTGATCTTACTACTAAACTAAACGACTTTGTTGGTCCTTACTTCCCTTTACTTAGTTGTTGCTGGCTTTGCTTTCGTTCGCTTTCGGTTCGGTCCGCTCGGCTGGATGGACCGTTCGTTGGTCTCATTAGCTGGATGACGGAGGCGGGCGGGCGGCCCTCCTTGGCCGCTGCCTGCGATCGACGCTTCCACTAGTAGAGAGGGGCCGGGGGTAGGGGGGTCGTTGTCGCTCTGCCCGCAACCTTTGCCGCCCGGACCGGTCCACTGACGACCCCGGCCCCGGAGGGAGCCCCTTTATCGCTTCTCGGCCTCTTCTGGCTAAGATCAAAGTGTAGTATCTGTTCTTATCAGCTTAATATCTGATAGGTCCCTCGCATGGAGGGATCACGATATTAAACTGATTTTTGGAACTCGGTCAAGGGTTAGGAGCTTGCTCCCCCTTCTCCACGGGTTGGCCTGGTATTGCACTGCCTCCAGGAGTTAACAGCCCCGATTCTGACCCCAGCTCGCTCGGGAAAGAGTCAGAAAACGCAATCCCAAAAACAGACTGACTACTACTTTGATCTTACTACTAAACTAAACGACTTTGTTGGTCCTTACTTCCCTTTACTTAGTTGTTGCTGGCTTTGCTTTCGTTCGCTTTCGGTTCGGTCCGCTCGGCTGGATGGACCGTTCGTTGGTCTCATTAGCTGGATGACGGAGGCGGGCGGGCGGCCCTCCTTGGCCGCTGCCTGCGATCGACGCTTCCACTAGTAGAGAGGGGCCGGGGGTAGGGGGGTCGTTGTCGCTCTGCCCGCAACCTTTGCCGCCCGGACCGGTCCACTGACGACCCCGGCCCCGGAGGGAGCCCCTTTATCGCTTCTCGGCCTCTTCTGGCTAAGATCAAAGTGTAGTATCTGTTCTTATCAGCTTAATATCTGATAGGTCCCTCGCATGGAGGGATCACGATATTAAACTGATTTTTGGAACTCGGTCAAGGGTTAGGAGCTTGCTCCCCCTTCTCCACGGGTTGGCCTGGTATTGCACTGCCTCCAGGAGTTAACAGCCCCGATTCTGACCCCAGCTCGCTCGGGAAAGAGTCAGAAAACGCAATCCCAAAAACAGACTGACTACTACTTTGATCTTACTACTAAACTAAACGACTTTGTTGGTCCTTACTTCCCTTTACTTAGTTGTTGCTGGCTTTGCTTTCGTTCGCTTTCGGTTCGGTCCGCTCGGCTGGATGGACCGTTCGTTGGTCTCATTAGCTGGATGACGGAGGCGGGCGGGCGGCCCTCCTTGGCCGCTGCCTGCGATCGACGCTTCCACTAGTAGAGAGGGGCCGGGGGTAGGGGGGTCGTTGTCGCTCTGCCCGCAACCTTTGCCGCCCGGACCGGTCCACTGACGACCCCGGCCCCGGAGGGAGCCCCTTTATCGCTTCTCGGCCTCTTCTGGCTAAGATCAAAGTGTAGTATCTGTTCTTATCAGCTTAATATCTGATAGGTCCCTCGCATGGAGGGATCACGATATTAAACTGATTTTTGGAACTCGGTCAAGGGTTAGGAGCTTGCTCCCCCTTCTCCACGGGTTGGCCTGGTATTGCACTGCCTCCAGGAGTTAACAGCCCCGATTCTGACCCCAGCTCGCTCGGGAAAGAGTCAGAAAACGCAATCCCAAAAACAGACTGACTACTACTTTGATCTTACTACTAAACTAAACGACTTTGTTGGTCCTTACTTCCCTTTACTTAGTTGTTGCTGGCTTTGCTTTCGTTCGCTTTCGGTTCGGTCCGCTCGGCTGGATGGACCGTTCGTTGGTCTCATTAGCTGGATGACGGAGGCGGGCGGGCGGCCCTCCTTGGCCGCTGCCTGCGATCGACGCTTCCACTAGTAGAGAGGGGCCGGGGGTAGGGGGGTCGTTGTCGCTCTGCCCGCAACCTTTGCCGCCCGGACCGGTCCACTGACGACCCCGGCCCCGGAGGGAGCCCCTTTATCGCTTCTCGGCCTCTTCTGGCTAAGATCAAAGTGTAGTATCTGTTCTTATCAGCTTAATATCTGATAGGTCCCTCGCATGGAGGGATCACGATATTAAACTGATTTTTGGAACTCGGTCAAGGGTTAGGAGCTTGCTCCCCCTTCTCCACGGGTTGGCCTGGTATTGCACTGCCTCCAGGAGTTAACAGCCCCGATTCTGACCCCAGCTCGCTCGGGAAAGAGTCAGAAAACGCAATCCCAAAAACAGACTGACTACTACTTTGATCTTACTACTAAACTAAACGACTTTGTTGGTCCTTACTTCCCTTTACTTAGTTGTTGCTGGCTTTGCTTTCGTTCGCTTTCGGTTCGGTCCGCTCGGCTGGATGGACCGTTCGTTGGTCTCATTAGCTGGATGACGGAGGCGGGCGGGCGGCCCTCCTTGGCCGCTGCCTGCGATCGACGCTTCCACTAGTAGAGAGGGGCCGGGGGTAGGGGGGTCGTTGTCGCTCTGCCCGCAACCTTTGCCGCCCGGACCGGTCCACTGACGACCCCGGCCCCGGAGGGAGCCCCTTTATCGCTTCTCGGCCTCTTCTGGCTAAGATCAAAGTGTAGTATCTGTTCTTATCAGCTTAATATCTGATAGGTCCCTCGCATGGAGGGATCACGATATTAAACTGATTTTTGGAACTCGGTCAAGGGTTAGGAGCTTGCTCCCCCTTCTCCACGGGTTGGCCTGGTATTGCACTGCCTCCAGGAGTTAACAGCCCCGATTCTGACCCCAGCTCGCTCGGGAAAGAGTCAGAAAACGCAATCCCAAAAACAGACTGACTACTACTTTGATCTTACTACTAAACTAAACGACTTTGTTGGTCCTTACTTCCCTTTACTTAGTTGTTGCTGGCTTTGCTTTCGTTCGCTTTCGGTTCGGTCCGCTCGGCTGGATGGACCGTTCGTTGGTCTCATTAGCTGGATGACGGAGGCGGGCGGGCGGCCCTCCTTGGCCGCTGCCTGCGATCGACGCTTCCACTAGTAGAGAGGGGCCGGGGGTAGGGGGGTCGTTGTCGCTCTGCCCGCAACCTTTGCCGCCCGGACCGGTCCACTGACGACCCCGGCCCCGGAGGGAGCCCCTTTATCGCTTCTCGGCCTCTTCTGGCTAAGATCAAAGTGTAGTATCTGTTCTTATCAGCTTAATATCTGATAGGTCCCTCGCATGGAGGGATCACGATATTAAACTGATTTTTGGAACTCGGTCAAGGGTTAGGAGCTTGCTCCCCCTTCTCCACGGGTTGGCCTGGTATTGCACTGCCTCCAGGAGTTAACAGCCCCGATTCTGACCCCAGCTCGCTCGGGAAAGAGTCAGAAAACGCAATCCCAAAAACAGACTGACTACTACTTTGATCTTACTACTAAACTAAACGACTTTGTTGGTCCTTACTTCCCTTTACTTAGTTGTTGCTGGCTTTGCTTTCGTTCGCTTTCGGTTCGGTCCGCTCGGCTGGATGGACCGTTCGTTGGTCTCATTAGCTGGATGACGGAGGCGGGCGGGCGGCCCTCCTTGGCCGCTGCCTGCGATCGACGCTTCCACTAGTAGAGAGGGGCCGGGGGTAGGGGGGTCGTTGTCGCTCTGCCCGCAACCTTTGCCGCCCGGACCGGTCCACTGACGACCCCGGCCCCGGAGGGAGCCCCTTTATCGCTTCTCGGCCTCTTCTGGCTAAGATCAAAGTGTAGTATCTGTTCTTATCAGCTTAATATCTGATAGGTCCCTCGCATGGAGGGATCACGATATTAAACTGATTTTTGGAACTCGGTCAAGGGTTAGGAGCTTGCTCCCCCTTCTCCACGGGTTGGCCTGGTATTGCACTGCCTCCAGGAGTTAACAGCCCCGATTCTGACCCCAGCTCGCTCGGGAAAGAGTCAGAAAACGCAATCCCAAAAACAGACTGACTACTACTTTGATCTTACTACTAAACTAAACGACTTTGTTGGTCCTTACTTCCCTTTACTTAGTTGTTGCTGGCTTTGCTTTCGTTCGCTTTCGGTTCGGTCCGCTCGGCTGGATGGACCGTTCGTTGGTCTCATTAGCTGGATGACGGAGGCGGGCGGGCGGCCCTCCTTGGCCGCTGCCTGCGATCGACGCTTCCACTAGTAGAGAGGGGCCGGGGGTAGGGGGGTCGTTGTCGCTCTGCCCGCAACCTTTGCCGCCCGGACCGGTCCACTGACGACCCCGGCCCCGGAGGGAGCCCCTTTATCGCTTCTCGGCCTCTTCTGGCTAAGATCAAAGTGTAGTATCTGTTCTTATCAGCTTAATATCTGATAGGTCCCTCGCATGGAGGGATCACGATATTAAACTGATTTTTGGAACTCGGTCAAGGGTTAGGAGCTTGCTCCCCCTTCTCCACGGGTTGGCCTGGTATTGCACTGCCTCCAGGAGTTAACAGCCCCGATTCTGACCCCAGCTCGCTCGGGAAAGAGTCAGAAAACGCAATCCCAAAAACAGACTGACTACTACTTTGATCTTACTACTAAACTAAACGACTTTGTTGGTCCTTACTTCCCTTTACTTAGTTGTTGCTGGCTTTGCTTTCGTTCGCTTTCGGTTCGGTCCGCTCGGCTGGATGGACCGTTCGTTGGTCTCATTAGCTGGATGACGGAGGCGGGCGGGCGGCCCTCCTTGGCCGCTGCCTGCGATCGACGCTTCCACTAGTAGAGAGGGGCCGGGGGTAGGGGGGTCGTTGTCGCTCTGCCCGCAACCTTTGCCGCCCGGACCGGTCCACTGACGACCCCGGCCCCGGAGGGAGCCCCTTTATCGCTTCTCGGCCTCTTCTGGCTAAGATCAAAGTGTAGTATCTGTTCTTATCAGCTTAATATCTGATAGGTCCCTCGCATGGAGGGATCACGATATTAAACTGATTTTTGGAACTCGGTCAAGGGTTAGGAGCTTGCTCCCCCTTCTCCACGGGTTGGCCTGGTATTGCACTGCCTCCAGGAGTTAACAGCCCCGATTCTGACCCCAGCTCGCTCGGGAAAGAGTCAGAAAACGCAATCCCAAAAACAGACTGACTACTACTTTGATCTTACTACTAAACTAAACGACTTTGTTGGTCCTTACTTCCCTTTACTTAGTTGTTGCTGGCTTTGCTTTCGTTCGCTTTCGGTTCGGTCCGCTCGGCTGGATGGACCGTTCGTTGGTCTCATTAGCTGGATGACGGAGGCGGGCGGGCGGCCCTCCTTGGCCGCTGCCTGCGATCGACGCTTCCACTAGTAGAGAGGGGCCGGGGGTAGGGGGGTCGTTGTCGCTCTGCCCGCAACCTTTGCCGCCCGGACCGGTCCACTGACGACCCCGGCCCCGGAGGGAGCCCCTTTATCGCTTCTCGGCCTCTTCTGGCTAAGATCAAAGTGTAGTATCTGTTCTTATCAGCTTAATATCTGATAGGTCCCTCGCATGGAGGGATCACGATATTAAACTGATTTTTGGAACTCGGTCAAGGGTTAGGAGCTTGCTCCCCCTTCTCCACGGGTTGGCCTGGTATTGCACTGCCTCCAGGAGTTAACAGCCCCGATTCTGACCCCAGCTCGCTCGGGAAAGAGTCAGAAAACGCAATCCCAAAAACAGACTGACTACTACTTTGATCTTACTACTAAACTAAACGACTTTGTTGGTCCTTACTTCCCTTTACTTAGTTGTTGCTGGCTTTGCTTTCGTTCGCTTTCGGTTCGGTCCGCTCGGCTGGATGGACCGTTCGTTGGTCTCATTAGCTGGATGACGGAGGCGGGCGGGCGGCCCTCCTTGGCCGCTGCCTGCGATCGACGCTTCCACTAGTAGAGAGGGGCCGGGGGTAGGGGGGTCGTTGTCGCTCTGCCCGCAACCTTTGCCGCCCGGACCGGTCCACTGACGACCCCGGCCCCGGAGGGAGCCCCTTTATCGCTTCTCGGCCTCTTCTGGCTAAGATCAAAGTGTAGTATCTGTTCTTATCAGCTTAATATCTGATAGGTCCCTCGCATGGAGGGATCACGATATTAAACTGATTTTTGGAACTCGGTCAAGGGTTAGGAGCTTGCTCCCCCTTCTCCACGGGTTGGCCTGGTATTGCACTGCCTCCAGGAGTTAACAGCCCCGATTCTGACCCCAGCTCGCTCGGGAAAGAGTCAGAAAACGCAATCCCAAAAACAGACTGACTACTACTTTGATCTTACTACTAAACTAAACGACTTTGTTGGTCCTTACTTCCCTTTACTTAGTTGTTGCTGGCTTTGCTTTCGTTCGCTTTCGGTTCGGTCCGCTCGGCTGGATGGACCGTTCGTTGGTCTCATTAGCTGGATGACGGAGGCGGGCGGGCGGCCCTCCTTGGCCGCTGCCTGCGATCGACGCTTCCACTAGTAGAGAGGGGCCGGGGGTAGGGGGGTCGTTGTCGCTCTGCCCGCAACCTTTGCCGCCCGGACCGGTCCACTGACGACCCCGGCCCCGGAGGGAGCCCCTTTATCGCTTCTCGGCCTCTTCTGGCTAAGATCAAAGTGTAGTATCTGTTCTTCAGCTTACGAAACTTTTGCTCTTTTCCAATTGTCTGAGAAGGGATCTGCCACCGGGCTCTTTAGCCAGGTTAAGGCATTTACTTGTCCACAAGGACCAGACCCCCTCCTTTGGGGAGCCAGGACCTTGTTGTTAGTCTAAGGTTTTTAGTATTAAGTAGTTTTAAGTAGTTTTAAGTTCTTCTTTTCTCCCTCTCTCTGGGAGGAATGTCTACTTCTCCCTCTTAATTAACTAGCGGCACTCTGACCCGCTAGTCTTTTGTCTTCCTTCGCTGCTCTCCCGTTGGATCGAGCAGACCGGGTCTCTTTGTCGCTTCCTGTTGGGGTTGTTTGTGGGAAGGGTTTTGGGGTTAATACCTCTTCGTTTTTGCCTTCTCTCTGGGCAAAGATGCCTTTCCCTCTCTCCTCTTAATTGCGACGCGGCACTCTGACCCGCTAGCCACCACTGCGTCTCACTTCTCTGCTCTCCCCCCGCAAGGGGGGATCGAGCTGACTAACCCGACTTCCCCGCAAGGGGAGGTCAAACCTCTTTCTCTCTTCGCCCCTGGCCACCCCCTCCATCCCATTTGTCCCACGTACTATTTTATTTTTTTTTTTTCCTCCCTCCCAGGCCTGGTCTGCATCAGCGACCAACACTCCCCCCACGATGCCGAGCAGGCGGGGATCACCACCCCAAATGCGGAGCATCTCTCCCCCTGAAGAATCCCCGGATAAGGGAGTAAAATCTCTGCCCCGGGCTGCCGAAGAAGAGAAACCAGCCGTGATGTCATGCAGCAAGGTAGGGCCGCAGCCCGCGGCGACCTTGGAAGAAATGGGCGGGGTAGGGCCGCAGCCCGCGGCGACCCCAGACAACAAGGCAGGAGCCTCCACAAAGACTCCCCACGAGGGCAGCGCCACCAATCTACGCGCGGCCAATGCTGAAAAGGCAGTAAAGGCTGAGGATTCTGGGCCAGTCACTTTCCAAGGCTCAGAAATCAGCCAAGAGATACCCGGGAAGGTCTCCTCCGATCCCCTAAAGGGCAGCTCCCCAACAGCAGAAGAACAACAGATAGACGATACAATCACGTCTATCAAAGCTCTCTTTGAGGAATCTAGCAACACCCCGCCCTGCAACACCGGGGACCCGAAAAAGGGAACACCACCCCCAGCCACTCCTTCAACATCTTTCAGTGGGGGTGCATCCCATGGAGGGGAGACACCTTCAAGTCCAGGAGTGAGCCCAAGCAAGCAACCACCCAAGAAGGGCAAAACCAACACGGCCACCAAAGTAACGGAGGAATGGCCAGCCCTGAACGCCAGTAAGGTCCTCCACAAGGACGGAAATCCCACACCTGGGAAGGAGGAAGGGATTTGTCAAGCAAAGAACGGAGAGAGCGGTTCCCAAGGTGAGGAAAAGAAGGCTTGGGGCCCACAGCAAAAACAACTCTCTCCGCAAGATTACAGGGACCTGTTCGAAACAACCTTCAAGGACTACACGGAAGGGAACATTATAAAACCCCTTCCGGGAGCAGTGGAGGAGCTTCAACATCGCGTCATCTCGTTCATTACGGCGGACACCAGAAGTAGAAGTCTCACTGGGGTTGGCCAGGAGACAATGACGCAGCTCCTCCAGGATTTAAAGGTCCCTGCAAGTTATATAGTCCGGAGGAGCTATGCCAAGTGGGAGTTGCTGCTGCCTGACAAGGGAGAAGCGGAAAGGCTGTCCAGATCCAACATCACCTGGAAGCACTTGGCACTCAAGCCGGAATACCAAGGGAAAAGAAGGACAACGGTGTCAGTGTTGGGAGTCCCCTGCTATCTGGGAGCTAAACAACTAGGCGCCGTTCTAAGCCAGTACGGGGACGTGGAGGCCATCTGGCCAGTGAAAGGTCCACGCAACCTTATGACAGGGAACTACAAGCTGTCTATGAGTGTGGATCTGGACAGCTTCGAAAAAATCCCCGCAGTCCTGAAATACGGAGACTGGACGCTTTCAGTCATCGTGGAAGGAAGACGACCACATTGTTGGCACTGCCTAAAGCAAGGCCACATGGCAAAGGATTGCCCTAAAAGACCAGCAGTAGGACCACCGAAGCAACAGCCCCCTCAACTACCAGCAACAACAGCAGTACCAGCGAGCCACGATGAAGAAGAGGGGTGGAGCAAAGTGGTCCGCAGAAACAGATCAGCAAAAACAGTTAACGACAATCAAAAAGAACACTTCAACAAGCCAAGCACATCGAATAGCAACATCAACAAACACAACACAGACACCACAAGAAAAAACACCCCTGGCACAAACAACACAAACAAAAAGATTACAGACACCAACACCATAGAAAACAAAAGCACTACAAACACCGACACCAACACTGCAAACACAGACAACAAAACAAACAACAAACACACAACAGACAAAAACACCCCGGCAAAAATCGCGAGCCACCCAGAAAAGTCCTCTAAGGCAGAGGAGATGGAAATACAAACCTCCTCCGCCAAGAGGAAGCTACCAGCGTCTCCGACTGAATCGGAGGAGGAAGAAGCAGTGTTGTCAGAACGAGAGGAGGGGGACAATACTGCGGATAAGCCAGCAAGGAGGAAGGGGAGGAAAAGTAGCAAAAGGAAGAGGGAAGCGGCACAGGCAGAGGAGATTACCAGCGAGCAATCGACTCCTCAGGAGACGCCAAAGCCAAACCCCTCCTCTAATAACACCATTACACCAAACCCCCCTCCCTCCGCAAAACTGAGCAAGCCTAAACCCGTCAGAACAGAGAGGACTAAGAAACTCCCTTTCCTGCCGGGGGACAGGATCTGCGAATTGGATTCGCATCTACCAATTCCGGACCTTAAGGGTCAACAAAAGGTCCGGTATAACCAGTTAAAAAACTTTTCCCACGTCGGAGGCGATAATGTTGCTGACCCGACCAACTTCAAGGACGTTCCCTTGTTGACCACGTTTATCAGGGCCAACAAGGATTCCCGAACTGAAGCCCTTTGGGCAATGATCAACGAAGCGAAGGTTGCTATCCCTGGCCAGCAGTTGGTGGATGAGGAGCATCCTTCGCTAAAGAACTTACTAGTTAAATGTGAGGGTAGAATCCCCCTGTACATACACCCCTCCTTTTACAGGGCACTCAAGCTAACCTTCCCGCTGGACGTGGGAGGCGTGGCCAAGGATGGAGTACCCTCGACTGATCTACTTACCGGGAGCCTCGGCCAGGCCTGCCACGTCCTTACTGCCGAGGATTTCAGACCCGTCTGTGACACTGCCTAAGGTAAGTGAACATGTCTTTGAACTTGGCCACTTTTAATGTGAGGGGCATCAGGTGTCGAAGCAAGGCCTCGCGCGTTGTTAGAGACTTGGTGTCCCTTAAGGTAGATATTGCCGCTATCCAGGAGACCCACTTTGTTTGTGACGAGGATTGTCAGGTGCTGGTAAACGATTACGATGTCTACTCAGCATATGGCAATACTTATAGTCGTGGAATCTCCTTGCTAGTGAATCGCACCCTGTCAGCGTCGGTGAATGTTGTTCACGCAGGCGAGGACGGGCGGGCGGTCGTTGTTGATGTTGCCATTAATTGCAGTGTTTTTCGGATTGTCGCTGTTTATGCTCCTAATTCTCATGGAGAGAGGGTATCCTTTTTTCGACGGTTGGAGGGCTACTTAGTGGATCCGGAACGGTTAGTGTTAATGGGTGATTGGAATGCAATCCTTGATCCCAATATAGATAAGGTCGGGGGGGCTAGCGGGTCGGTGTGGTATGACAACAGTCTGTCTGACCTGATGGCTTCGTGCGACCTCGTCGACAGATTTCGTCTGGATTACCCGGGGCGGGAGATGTGGACGTGGCATTCCGTAGTGCCTTCCCATCCGAGTACTTACTTGGATCGGATGTTAGTTAGAAGAGGCGACGTAGACTTTCTATCGTGCCCCACGTTCCACTTGCTAGGACACTCGGACCATAAACTCGTTATGGCCCGTTTGAACTTAAGTGCTAGGCCCAAACTAGCCGGATACTGGAAGTTCAACAGCACCTTGTTGGAGCTGGAGGACTACCGGTCGAAGGTTACCGAATTAATTCAGCGGGCTTTAGTGGGGGCGGTTACAGGGAGTAAGTGGTGGGTTAGCCTTAAGGCCAAAATTAGACGCTTCTCTGTCCAATACAGCCAACGCCTCGCGCTAGATAAGGCCAAGGCAAAGAAGCGTATAGAGGATAAGCTGACCCGGGCGGTGGAGGGGGGGGACCCCCTAGAGGTAGCACTAGCTAAACAGGACCTCGGCCGCTTGGCTAGCGAGCGGTATGAAGGTCAGGTAGTTAGGGCTAGGTTAATGAAAGTCTCTAACGAAGCTGTTAATGTTGACGCTGTTGAGCGTAAGGCTGCTCTAAGACGCGGTTCGGACGGGTACATTCGGAAAGTGTATAACCTGGAAGGACACGCTCTGGTATCGACGCGGGAGATTTGCGGGGGGTTTCGGAAGCATCTATCGGAGCGCTTCACCCAACTACCCGGACTCAGGGTCGATGAGTTTGGCAGCTATTTGGCTGACTCGCCCCGCCTCTCGGCGGCTCGAGCGGCTAGCTGTGATGGTCTTGTTACGGAACATGAGGTCATTACTGCGTTGAAGCAGGTCGGCTACAACAAGTCCCCGGGGCTTGATGGTTTGCCCTACGAATTTTACTTGAGGCTGTCGCCCATGTTGGTCCCTATTCTGAAGGATATGTTCAACCATTGGTTTGCCCAGGGATCCATCCCTGGACAGGTGACCAAGGGAGTGATCACATTGCTGAGGAAAGGTCAACGGCATGGTGGGGTGGAAAACTTTGATGACTTTAGGCCCTTGACTCTGCTAAACACAGAGTTAAAGATTTTGGCAAAGATTCTTGCGAATCGTTTGCAGGTTGTCATCGCTGACTTGATCGAACCCGACCAGACTTATGCTGTGAAGGGGAGATCGATTCAAGACAATCTTCATTTGATTCGCTCGATCATAGAGGGAACAGAAGACGACACGGAAGCCGCGCTGATCAGTTTGGATCAGTCCAAGGCGTTCGATAGGGTCGACCATCGGTTCCTGGGATCTGTTTTAGAGGCTGCCGGATTTAATCCGGACTTCCGCAAGTGGATCTTTGTCCTGTATGATAGGCCGGCGGTAGCGGTGCAGATCAACGGTAAGCTGTCGGAGTCTTTCGCCGTCTCCCGGTCGGTGCGTCAGGGTTGTCCGCTGTCGCCTCTTTTGTACGTCCTGGCGTTGGAACCCCTCCTTCGCAAGTTAAGGGACGAGGCGGCTACACCAGTCCTGCGCGGAATAGCTCTCCCTGGAGGCACACGAGCCAGGGTTTCCGCGTTCGCCGATGACGTCACCGTGTTCGTGTCTTGCCCCACGGACGTTCAAGCGGTGGTCGAGGCGCTCGCTCGATACGAAAAAGTCACAGGGGCCGTCTTCAACCGCAGCAAGTCTGTCGGCCTGCGGTTGGGGGCCTGGACCGGGGTAAACTCGCTTCCAGGCATCTTCAGCTGGACCGATGGACCGGTCCGTATTCTCGGTGTCTGGTTTGGACCGGGACTTCAGCTGGAGAAAAACTGGTCGGAAGTATATGGCAAGGTCAAATCGTCGGTCAAGACTTGGATTCGAAGGAAATTGTCCTTGAAGGGTCGGGCGGAGGCGTGTGCCACATACGTCTTTCCGCTCATCCTTTACCGTTTGTCTGTACTTCCTCTCCCTGCACAACGCCTAACCCGCTTACAAGAGTGCCTCGACTCACTGCTGTGGGACGAGGGTAAGCACTATGTGTGCAGAGAGGTCTGTGTCCAAAGTCCGAGTGAGGGAGGCCTAGGTCAGCCCAGTCTCAAGTGTCATAGAAGCGCTGAGAGATTGGCTTTCCTGAGCCGTTCGCTAGAGGAGAACGCTCCATGGGTCCCTGTGGTTGAGAACTCGTTTCCCAATCTCAAACCTGACCCCTCGGTAGAAGGTCGTCGTAAACCGAGGGGGGAGCACAAGTTCTTTGCCGAATGCCGGACCGCACTTAGAGCATTGCCGGGGACCAGTGTCCTCGAACAGCCTAGAAAGAGCCTTTATCGGGAGTTAGTGGTGGGTACCGCGAAGGATCCTCTTTGTAGGCGGTTAGGTTGGTCGATGGAGGTTATCCGCTCTCAATGGAGTTGGGCGCCGGGTCGGGATTTTTTGACAAACTCTGAATTTTCCCTGACCTGGCGACTGGTCCGAAAAGCACTGCCCCTCTTCGACGAATTCAGCAAGTACAAACAACATACAAGTGCCTGGTGCCCGCGCTGCGACGAACACAAGCTCGAGACCCTCGGGCATGCGTTTTTTAGTTGCAGCCGGATCCAGGCCCTATTGGAATACGTCGAAGGGGTAACGGCCCGCATCGATGCCGAGTGCCCGCTCGAACTCGACGAAGGATTTTTTGTTTACAACATGGAGCCGCCGTTCCCCAGGGAGGAAAGAATGGTTTTCCTGGCGATCCTAGCAGTGGCGCGCATGGTGATATGGATCACGCGCCTCAAGTTGGTCCGCGAAGGGATATCTGTTCCAGATCGGGATCTGATCGTTTACTTTAAACATCTGCTTAAAGTAAAGATCAGATGCGATTGGAAGAGGTTGCCTCGAGCGGAGTTTAATAAGAGGTGGGTGCACAACACTAGTCTGTGCATCCGTCGAGGAGCCAAGTTCCAGTACGTGTTCCCTCCTTAGGCATGGCACGGGCGGTGCTGGGTCCTTCGGAACCCATCCCGCCTAGTCTAGCATAATCAAGTAAAGAGACTCTTGACTGGTGGTATAAACGAGATCCCGCCCCTGTTATTATTTTCGGTGCTAGAGAACCTCTGAGTCCACCCGCTCCCCCGTTACCTGCTTTTTGTTTTGGATGTAATCCTGGTCTTTCCCCCAGTACTCAGAGGTCACCAATCAACCCCTCCTTCCGTTGTTTTTCTTTTCTCCTATTAAGGCTTCACCCCAACCCCATATAGGGATCACCCTGCTTGTTTTCGGTTTCCCGGAAAACAGTGGGGGGTCTAGACGTTAGATTAGTAGGGGGGTCAATACTAACAAACCAAGTAGGCTTTATTTTTTATGTTTAAATTGAACTCTTTTACTAGCTTGCCCCACTCCACGTGCTTATATATATTAATTGATTACAAACTGTACATAACTTTAATGAATTTGAACTTTTTTGAACTTTTAACAAATGCACTCACACACCATTTTGTTTTTGTTTATATTTTAAAAAAAAAAAAAAAAAAAAAAAAAAAAAAAAAAAAAAAAAAAAAAAAAAAAAAAAAAAAAAATGCACACACAACACACAGACAAGTTTTTTGTTGCAAATTGTAAATATGTTATTTTTACACTGAACGCTGGGGTTATTAGCTAGATTAGGATCCACAGAGTGCATGAGGTATTTTGGTAAATGTTGCCAGTCAAGAGTAAGACTCCAAAGTCTGCATTGTTAATAATGTTAAATAGTCACAAAGACCCTGTACCCTCCCCCTCCCAATTTCTTATAGGGCCTTGTGCCTAATTTTGTTTTTAGTAATTATTGCATGGTTTTTGTAAAATGTATTTTTTATAAAGATAATATGTACTTTTTACCGGAAATAAAATATATAAATAAGATCAAAGTGTAGTATCTGTTCTTATCAGCTTAATATCTGATAGGTCCCTCGCATGGAGGGATCACGATATTAAACTGATTTTTGGAACTCGGTCAAGGGTTAGGAGCTTGCTCCCCCTTCTCCACGGGTTGGCCTGGTATTGCACTGCCTCCAGGAGTTAACAGCCCCGATTCTGACCCCAGCTCGCTCGGGAAAGAGTCAGAAAACGCAATCCCAAAAACAGACTGACTACTACTTTGATCTTACTACTAAACTAAACGACTTTGTTGGTCCTTACTTCCCTTTACTTAGTTGTTGCTGGCTTTGCTTTCGTTCGCTTTCGGTTCGGTCCGCTCGGCTGGATGGACCGTTCGTTGGTCTCATTAGCTGGATGACGGAGGCGGGCGGGCGGCCCTCCTTGGCCGCTGCCTGCGATCGACGCTTCCACTAGTAGAGAGGGGCCGGGGGTAGGGGGGTCGTTGTCGCTCTGCCCGCAACCTTTGCCGCCCGGACCGGTCCACTGACGACCCCGGCCCCGGAGGGAGCCCCTTTATCGCTTCTCGGCCTCTTCTGGCTAAGATCAAAGTGTAGTATCTGTTCTTATCAGCTTAATATCTGATAGGTCCCTCGCATGGAGGGATCACGATATTAAACTGATTTTTGGAACTCGGTCAAGGGTTAGGAGCTTGCTCCCCCTTCTCCACGGGTTGGCCTGGTATTGCACTGCCTCCAGGAGTTAACAGCCCCGATTCTGACCCCAGCTCGCTCGGGAAAGAGTCAGAAAACGCAATCCCAAAAACAGACTGACTACTACTTTGATCTTACTACTAAACTAAACGACTTTGTTGGTCCTTACTTCCCTTTACTTAGTTGTTGCTGGCTTTGCTTTCGTTCGCTTTCGGTTCGGTCCGCTCGGCTGGATGGACCGTTCGTTGGTCTCATTAGCTGGATGACGGAGGCGGGCGGGCGGCCCTCCTTGGCCGCTGCCTGCGATCGACGCTTCCACTAGTAGAGAGGGGCCGGGGGTAGGGGGGTCGTTGTCGCTCTGCCCGCAACCTTTGCCGCCCGGACCGGTCCACTGACGACCCCGGCCCCGGAGGGAGCCCCTTTATCGCTTCTCGGCCTCTTCTGGCTAAGATCAAAGTGTAGTATCTGTTCTTATCAGCTTAATATCTGATAGGTCCCTCGCATGGAGGGATCACGATATTAAACTGATTTTTGGAACTCGGTCAAGGGTTAGGAGCTTGCTCCCCCTTCTCCACGGGTTGGCCTGGTATTGCACTGCCTCCAGGAGTTAACAGCCCCGATTCTGACCCCAGCTCGCTCGGGAAAGAGTCAGAAAACGCAATCCCAAAAACAGACTGACTACTACTTTGATCTTACTACTAAACTAAACGACTTTGTTGGTCCTTACTTCCCTTTACTTAGTTGTTGCTGGCTTTGCTTTCGTTCGCTTTCGGTTCGGTCCGCTCGGCTGGATGGACCGTTCGTTGGTCTCATTAGCTGGATGACGGAGGCGGGCGGGCGGCCCTCCTTGGCCGCTGCCTGCGATCGACGCTTCCACTAGTAGAGAGGGGCCGGGGGTAGGGGGGTCGTTGTCGCTCTGCCCGCAACCTTTGCCGCCCGGACCGGTCCACTGACGACCCCGGCCCCGGAGGGAGCCCCTTTATCGCTTCTCGGCCTCTTCTGGCTAAGATCAAAGTGTAGTATCTGTTCTTATCAGCTTAATATCTGATAGGTCCCTCGCATGGAGGGATCACGATATTAAACTGATTTTTGGAACTCGGTCAAGGGTTAGGAGCTTGCTCCCCCTTCTCCACGGGTTGGCCTGGTATTGCACTGCCTCCAGGAGTTAACAGCCCCGATTCTGACCCCAGCTCGCTCGGGAAAGAGTCAGAAAACGCAATCCCAAAAACAGACTGACTACTACTTTGATCTTACTACTAAACTAAACGACTTTGTTGGTCCTTACTTCCCTTTACTTAGTTGTTGCTGGCTTTGCTTTCGTTCGCTTTCGGTTCGGTCCGCTCGGCTGGATGGACCGTTCGTTGGTCTCATTAGCTGGATGACGGAGGCGGGCGGGCGGCCCTCCTTGGCCGCTGCCTGCGATCGACGCTTCCACTAGTAGAGAGGGGCCGGGGGTAGGGGGGTCGTTGTCGCTCTGCCCGCAACCTTTGCCGCCCGGACCGGTCCACTGACGACCCCGGCCCCGGAGGGAGCCCCTTTATCGCTTCTCGGCCTCTTCTGGCTAAGATCAAAGTGTAGTATCTGTTCTTATCAGCTTAATATCTGATAGGTCCCTCGCATGGAGGGATCACGATATTAAACTGATTTTTGGAACTCGGTCAAGGGTTAGGAGCTTGCTCCCCCTTCTCCACGGGTTGGCCTGGTATTGCACTGCCTCCAGGAGTTAACAGCCCCGATTCTGACCCCAGCTCGCTCGGGAAAGAGTCAGAAAACGCAATCCCAAAAACAGACTGACTACTACTTTGATCTTACTACTAAACTAAACGACTTTGTTGGTCCTTACTTCCCTTTACTTAGTTGTTGCTGGCTTTGCTTTCGTTCGCTTTCGGTTCGGTCCGCTCGGCTGGATGGACCGTTCGTTGGTCTCATTAGCTGGATGACGGAGGCGGGCGGGCGGCCCTCCTTGGCCGCTGCCTGCGATCGACGCTTCCACTAGTAGAGAGGGGCCGGGGGTAGGGGGGTCGTTGTCGCTCTGCCCGCAACCTTTGCCGCCCGGACCGGTCCACTGACGACCCCGGCCCCGGAGGGAGCCCCTTTATCGCTTCTCGGCCTCTTCTGGCTAAGATCAAAGTGTAGTATCTGTTCTTATCAGCTTAATATCTGATAGGTCCCTCGCATGGAGGGATCACGATATTAAACTGATTTTTGGAACTCGGTCAAGGGTTAGGAGCTTGCTCCCCCTTCTCCACGGGTTGGCCTGGTATTGCACTGCCTCCAGGAGTTAACAGCCCCGATTCTGACCCCAGCTCGCTCGGGAAAGAGTCAGAAAACGCAATCCCAAAAACAGACTGACTACTACTTTGATCTTACTACTAAACTAAACGACTTTGTTGGTCCTTACTTCCCTTTACTTAGTTGTTGCTGGCTTTGCTTTCGTTCGCTTTCGGTTCGGTCCGCTCGGCTGGATGGACCGTTCGTTGGTCTCATTAGCTGGATGACGGAGGCGGGCGGGCGGCCCTCCTTGGCCGCTGCCTGCGATCGACGCTTCCACTAGTAGAGAGGGGCCGGGGGTAGGGGGGTCGTTGTCGCTCTGCCCGCAACCTTTGCCGCCCGGACCGGTCCACTGACGACCCCGGCCCCGGAGGGAGCCCCTTTATCGCTTCTCGGCCTCTTCTGGCTAAGATCAAAGTGTAGTATCTGTTCTTATCAGCTTAATATCTGATAGGTCCCTCGCATGGAGGGATCACGATATTAAACTGATTTTTGGAACTCGGTCAAGGGTTAGGAGCTTGCTCCCCCTTCTCCACGGGTTGGCCTGGTATTGCACTGCCTCCAGGAGTTAACAGCCCCGATTCTGACCCCAGCTCGCTCGGGAAAGAGTCAGAAAACGCAATCCCAAAAACAGACTGACTACTACTTTGATCTTACTACTAAACTAAACGACTTTGTTGGTCCTTACTTCCCTTTACTTAGTTGTTGCTGGCTTTGCTTTCGTTCGCTTTCGGTTCGGTCCGCTCGGCTGGATGGACCGTTCGTTGGTCTCATTAGCTGGATGACGGAGGCGGGCGGGCGGCCCTCCTTGGCCGCTGCCTGCGATCGACGCTTCCACTAGTAGAGAGGGGCCGGGGGTAGGGGGGTCGTTGTCGCTCTGCCCGCAACCTTTGCCGCCCGGACCGGTCCACTGACGACCCCGGCCCCGGAGGGAGCCCCTTTATCGCTTCTCGGCCTCTTCTGGCTAAGATCAAAGTGTAGTATCTGTTCTTATCAGCTTAATATCTGATAGGTCCCTCGCATGGAGGGATCACGATATTAAACTGATTTTTGGAACTCGGTCAAGGGTTAGGAGCTTGCTCCCCCTTCTCCACGGGTTGGCCTGGTATTGCACTGCCTCCAGGAGTTAACAGCCCCGATTCTGACCCCAGCTCGCTCGGGAAAGAGTCAGAAAACGCAATCCCAAAAACAGACTGACTACTACTTTGATCTTACTACTAAACTAAACGACTTTGTTGGTCCTTACTTCCCTTTACTTAGTTGTTGCTGGCTTTGCTTTCGTTCGCTTTCGGTTCGGTCCGCTCGGCTGGATGGACCGTTCGTTGGTCTCATTAGCTGGATGACGGAGGCGGGCGGGCGGCCCTCCTTGGCCGCTGCCTGCGATCGACGCTTCCACTAGTAGAGAGGGGCCGGGGGTAGGGGGGTCGTTGTCGCTCTGCCCGCAACCTTTGCCGCCCGGACCGGTCCACTGACGACCCCGGCCCCGGAGGGAGCCCCTTTATCGCTTCTCGGCCTCTTCTGGCTAAGATCAAAGTGTAGTATCTGTTCTTATCAGCTTAATATCTGATAGGTCCCTCGCATGGAGGGATCACGATATTAAACTGATTTTTGGAACTCGGTCAAGGGTTAGGAGCTTGCTCCCCCTTCTCCACGGGTTGGCCTGGTATTGCACTGCCTCCAGGAGTTAACAGCCCCGATTCTGACCCCAGCTCGCTCGGGAAAGAGTCAGAAAACGCAATCCCAAAAACAGACTGACTACTACTTTGATCTTACTACTAAACTAAACGACTTTGTTGGTCCTTACTTCCCTTTACTTAGTTGTTGCTGGCTTTGCTTTCGTTCGCTTTCGGTTCGGTCCGCTCGGCTGGATGGACCGTTCGTTGGTCTCATTAGCTGGATGACGGAGGCGGGCGGGCGGCCCTCCTTGGCCGCTGCCTGCGATCGACGCTTCCACTAGTAGAGAGGGGCCGGGGGTAGGGGGGTCGTTGTCGCTCTGCCCGCAACCTTTGCCGCCCGGACCGGTCCACTGACGACCCCGGCCCCGGAGGGAGCCCCTTTATCGCTTCTCGGCCTCTTCTGGCTAAGATCAAAGTGTAGTATCTGTTCTTATCAGCTTAATATCTGATAGGTCCCTCGCATGGAGGGATCACGATATTAAACTGATTTTTGGAACTCGGTCAAGGGTTAGGAGCTTGCTCCCCCTTCTCCACGGGTTGGCCTGGTATTGCACTGCCTCCAGGAGTTAACAGCCCCGATTCTGACCCCAGCTCGCTCGGGAAAGAGTCAGAAAACGCAATCCCAAAAACAGACTGACTACTACTTTGATCTTACTACTAAACTAAACGACTTTGTTGGTCCTTACTTCCCTTTACTTAGTTGTTGCTGGCTTTGCTTTCGTTCGCTTTCGGTTCGGTCCGCTCGGCTGGATGGACCGTTCGTTGGTCTCATTAGCTGGATGACGGAGGCGGGCGGGCGGCCCTCCTTGGCCGCTGCCTGCGATCGACGCTTCCACTAGTAGAGAGGGGCCGGGGGTAGGGGGGTCGTTGTCGCTCTGCCCGCAACCTTTGCCGCCCGGACCGGTCCACTGACGACCCCGGCCCCGGAGGGAGCCCCTTTATCGCTTCTCGGCCTCTTCTGGCTAAGATCAAAGTGTAGTATCTGTTCTTATCAGCTTAATATCTGATAGGTCCCTCGCATGGAGGGATCACGATATTAAACTGATTTTTGGAACTCGGTCAAGGGTTAGGAGCTTGCTCCCCCTTCTCCACGGGTTGGCCTGGTATTGCACTGCCTCCAGGAGTTAACAGCCCCGATTCTGACCCCAGCTCGCTCGGGAAAGAGTCAGAAAACGCAATCCCAAAAACAGACTGACTACTACTTTGATCTTACTACTAAACTAAACGACTTTGTTGGTCCTTACTTCCCTTTACTTAGTTGTTGCTGGCTTTGCTTTCGTTCGCTTTCGGTTCGGTCCGCTCGGCTGGATGGACCGTTCGTTGGTCTCATTAGCTGGATGACGGAGGCGGGCGGGCGGCCCTCCTTGGCCGCTGCCTGCGATCGACGCTTCCACTAGTAGAGAGGGGCCGGGGGTAGGGGGGTCGTTGTCGCTCTGCCCGCAACCTTTGCCGCCCGGACCGGTCCACTGACGACCCCGGCCCCGGAGGGAGCCCCTTTATCGCTTCTCGGCCTCTTCTGGCTAAGATCAAAGTGTAGTATCTGTTCTTATCAGCTTAATATCTGATAGGTCCCTCGCATGGAGGGATCACGATATTAAACTGATTTTTGGAACTCGGTCAAGGGTTAGGAGCTTGCTCCCCCTTCTCCACGGGTTGGCCTGGTATTGCACTGCCTCCAGGAGTTAACAGCCCCGATTCTGACCCCAGCTCGCTCGGGAAAGAGTCAGAAAACGCAATCCCAAAAACAGACTGACTACTACTTTGATCTTACTACTAAACTAAACGACTTTGTTGGTCCTTACTTCCCTTTACTTAGTTGTTGCTGGCTTTGCTTTCGTTCGCTTTCGGTTCGGTCCGCTCGGCTGGATGGACCGTTCGTTGGTCTCATTAGCTGGATGACGGAGGCGGGCGGGCGGCCCTCCTTGGCCGCTGCCTGCGATCGACGCTTCCACTAGTAGAGAGGGGCCGGGGGTAGGGGGGTCGTTGTCGCTCTGCCCGCAACCTTTGCCGCCCGGACCGGTCCACTGACGACCCCGGCCCCGGAGGGAGCCCCTTTATCGCTTCTCGGCCTCTTCTGGCTAAGATCAAAGTGTAGTATCTGTTCTTATCAGCTTAATATCTGATAGGTCCCTCGCATGGAGGGATCACGATATTAAACTGATTTTTGGAACTCGGTCAAGGGTTAGGAGCTTGCTCCCCCTTCTCCACGGGTTGGCCTGGTATTGCACTGCCTCCAGGAGTTAACAGCCCCGATTCTGACCCCAGCTCGCTCGGGAAAGAGTCAGAAAACGCAATCCCAAAAACAGACTGACTACTACTTTGATCTTACTACTAAACTAAACGACTTTGTTGGTCCTTACTTCCCTTTACTTAGTTGTTGCTGGCTTTGCTTTCGTTCGCTTTCGGTTCGGTCCGCTCGGCTGGATGGACCGTTCGTTGGTCTCATTAGCTGGATGACGGAGGCGGGCGGGCGGCCCTCCTTGGCCGCTGCCTGCGATCGACGCTTCCACTAGTAGAGAGGGGCCGGGGGTAGGGGGGTCGTTGTCGCTCTGCCCGCAACCTTTGCCGCCCGGACCGGTCCACTGACGACCCCGGCCCCGGAGGGAGCCCCTTTATCGCTTCTCGGCCTCTTCTGGCTAAGATCAAAGTGTAGTATCTGTTCTTATCAGCTTAATATCTGATAGGTCCCTCGCATGGAGGGATCACGATATTAAACTGATTTTTGGAACTCGGTCAAGGGTTAGGAGCTTGCTCCCCCTTCTCCACGGGTTGGCCTGGTATTGCACTGCCTCCAGGAGTTAACAGCCCCGATTCTGACCCCAGCTCGCTCGGGAAAGAGTCAGAAAACGCAATCCCAAAAACAGACTGACTACTACTTTGATCTTACTACTAAACTAAACGACTTTGTTGGTCCTTACTTCCCTTTACTTAGTTGTTGCTGGCTTTGCTTTCGTTCGCTTTCGGTTCGGTCCGCTCGGCTGGATGGACCGTTCGTTGGTCTCATTAGCTGGATGACGGAGGCGGGCGGGCGGCCCTCCTTGGCCGCTGCCTGCGATCGACGCTTCCACTAGTAGAGAGGGGCCGGGGGTAGGGGGGTCGTTGTCGCTCTGCCCGCAACCTTTGCCGCCCGGACCGGTCCACTGACGACCCCGGCCCCGGAGGGAGCCCCTTTATCGCTTCTCGGCCTCTTCTGGCTAAGATCAAAGTGTAGTATCTGTTCTTATCAGCTTAATATCTGATAGGTCCCTCGCATGGAGGGATCACGATATTAAACTGATTTTTGGAACTCGGTCAAGGGTTAGGAGCTTGCTCCCCCTTCTCCACGGGTTGGCCTGGTATTGCACTGCCTCCAGGAGTTAACAGCCCCGATTCTGACCCCAGCTCGCTCGGGAAAGAGTCAGAAAACGCAATCCCAAAAACAGACTGACTACTACTTTGATCTTACTACTAAACTAAACGACTTTGTTGGTCCTTACTTCCCTTTACTTAGTTGTTGCTGGCTTTGCTTTCGTTCGCTTTCGGTTCGGTCCGCTCGGCTGGATGGACCGTTCGTTGGTCTCATTAGCTGGATGACGGAGGCGGGCGGGCGGCCCTCCTTGGCCGCTGCCTGCGATCGACGCTTCCACTAGTAGAGAGGGGCCGGGGGTAGGGGGGTCGTTGTCGCTCTGCCCGCAACCTTTGCCGCCCGGACCGGTCCACTGACGACCCCGGCCCCGGAGGGAGCCCCTTTATCGCTTCTCGGCCTCTTCTGGCTAAGATCAAAGTGTAGTATCTGTTCTTCAGCATACAAAGCTTCTGCTCTTAGAAGGGATCCACCACCGGGCTCTCGGGCTAGGTTTAAGGTGTTCATTTACTAACCTTCGTTTGCAAGGACCAGACCCCCTCCTTTGGGGAGTCAGGACCTGAAGGACCGACTCCACATTTGTGGGAGCTAGGACCCGAAAACCGATCCCCTCTTTTGGGAGACTGGAATTTCGGGACCAGCACCACTAAGCTGGTAGTTGTGACCTGCTTTTGTTGGTTTTTTGTTTTTTGTTATTGTTTTTTCTTCGTTTTGGTCTCACCTCTCGAGACCGAGATGGTCTAATTTCTCCACCCTTAATTGCCTGAGCAGCACTCTGACCTGCCAGGCCAAAACTTTGTCTATCCTTTCGCTGCTCTCCCAGAGGATTGAGCAGACAGGGTTCCCTTTATCGCTTCTGTTTGGGTAGCTAAGTGGGCAGGGGGACGTGGGGTAGGGTGGGTGCTTCGTCTCGGCTCCCCTCAGTGGGCGGAGATGCCTATCCCCTCTCGCTCTTAATTGCGACGCGGCGCCCTGTTCCGCTAGCACCCACTGCGTCTTCCTTCTCTGCTCTCCCCCCTCGCGGGGGGATTCGAGCTGCTAACCAGGCATCCCCGTGAGGGGAGGCCGAAACTCTATTTTCTTCAAGAGCCCGCCCCTTCTAAACCCCCCCCCCCCCTTAGTTCTTCCTTCCCCCCCGTCCCTCCTTTTTTCTTTTCTCCCCACCCACGCTACACTTTGTTCGACGTCACGGGGTCAGCGAAATTTTAGTAGACCACGAGATGCCGTCCAAAAAAGGGGCAAAAGAAAGCGCCACTCCCCAGGAGGGTTCCCCTCCGAGGGGAGCAAAATGTGCCAAAAAGGCTACAAATGACGATGAGAGGGGAGAGAAGCAGCCCGCTGCTCCCCTAGATGTAGCTGAGCAACTGGGGTCACCAAACCCACCCCATGCTCCCCAAGAGGTCAGCACCCCCAAAAGCGGAGCCGACCAAACCCCAGCAATGGCAGATCCTCAAGAGACTCCAGGTGCCCAGTCGTTAGAGAGGATTCCGGAGGAGGAACCAGCCATGAAAACCAAGAAGGAGGGGACACCAAATGTCCCACTCCTCCCCGCTTCTGATAAGCCAAAGAAGGGGGATGTACCCGAGGCGGACGGGGCAACCAATAGAGATGCCGAGCGAATCAAAGAGACGCTAGCATCTCTAGAAAGACTCCTGGGGCCCCCTCCAAGTTGGAAGGATCCAGCAACTGTCGCAGGCAACAGCCCGCCGAAAGCTGACCCACCTAGGGTAGAGGCGGCAAAAGGAAAATCTGCCGGCTCAACCGGGAACAAACCTCGGACCACAAAAGAGACGCCAGCGGAAGGGGAGACAACTCAAGAGGCAGGAGAGGAATGGCCTGCCTTACCTCCTGCCAAAGGCTCCCCCAAGGTTTTAACGGTGGAACCCAAAGATGGGGCAACAACAACAACAGCCGCTAAGGTTAAGGTGCCACCCACCAAGGAGTGCCCCAACAACAACAAGAATAGCAACCAGGAGGCAACCCAAGCCTGGGGCCCACAAAAACAACTGTCTCCACAGGAATACAGGGAGCTGTTTGAATCTACATTCAAGCAGTACACTGATGGAAATGTAATTCTGCCTCTTCCTGGAGCTGTGGAGGAACTGGAGCAGCGGGTCTTGTCCTTCATCACGACCGACACCCGTAGCAGAAGCCTGACAGGAGTGCCGAAGGAAACTATGGCGCAGCTGCTCCAGGACCTAAATGTGCCGGCGAGCTACATATGTCGTTGTAGCTACGCCAAGTGGGAAGTCCTGCTGCCCGATAAGGAGGATGCTGAGAGACTTTCCAGGAACAACCTGACGTGGAAACACCTCTCCATGAAGCCGGAGTATCAGGGAAGAAGGAGGACAACGGTGTCGATACTGGGTGTGCCCTGTTACTTGGGCTCGCGTCAACTTGGTGCGGTGCTCAGCCAGTATGGAGAGGTAGAGTCGGTGTGTCCGGTTAGAGGCCCGCGGAACCTCATGACGGGAGATTATAAGCTGGTCATGAGAGTCGACAGGAGCGGATTCAACAAAATTCCGGCGGTGCTTAAGTACCGAGAATGGACAATGTCGGTGATAGTAGAGGGGAGGAAGCCACATTGCTGGCATTGTCAAAAGCAAGGACATATGTCCAAGGACTGTCCCACAAGACCAGCGGCTAAGGCACCAACCAAGCCGGCAGAGACCAAGTCAACCACATCTGCTCCGGCGAACCAAGGGAACGACGACGGCTGGAGCAAGGTCGTCCGAAAAAACCGACCAGGACAACAACAGACAAACAGCAGACCTCAGAACATCAACACCAACAACATCAGCGAAGACAATGCAAAACCCACTAAGGACAATACAAACAATTTAAAAAACATTGCAGTCAACACAAACAAAAACACACCGGTCACCACAAACAAAGACACCACAAACACAGACAACTCAAACAAGAACACCACAATCACCACAAGTAAAAACACCACAAACACAGACAACTCAAACAAGAACACCACAATCACCACAAGTAAAAACACCACAAACACAGACAACTCAAACAAGAACACCACAATCACCACAAATAAAAACACCACAAACACAGACAACTCAAACAAGAACACCACAATCACCACCAATAAAAACACCACAAACACAGACAACTCAAACAAGAACACCACAATCACCACAAATAAAAACACCACAAACACAGACAACTCAAACAAGAACACCACAATCACCACAAATGAAAACACCACAAACACAGACAACTCAAACAAGAACACCACAATCACCACAAGTAAAAACACCACAAACACAGACAACGAAAGCAAAAACACAGAACAGGCAGACTCCAGGTCTACGGATAACGGAGGTCAAGAACCGTCCCCGGAAAAAATGGAGACGGTGACTTCCAGTAAAAGGAAGCTTCCTTTCTCCCCAACAGAATCGGAGGAGGAAGCGGGCTCGGAGGAGATTGTCAGGGAGCCCGAGGAAACAGGAGTAAAGAGAAAGGGGAGAAGGAGGAACAAAAGAAAGAGGGAAACCACTCCAACGGGGGATGTTACCAACAACGAAATGGCTCCACCGGAGGAGGGGAACAACATCACCAACGACACGCAGGCGGAACAAGCCGTAGCCCCTCTAAACGCTTCTCCACAAACCCCCCTTTCTTCCGCGGCTCCTGAAGACAAAGCGGACCAGAAGGAGAGCATACCTGTCAGGACGGAACGCACGAAAAAGCTTCCGTTCCTGCCAGGAAGCAAAATATGTGAAGTTGGCCCTACGCAAACCAACACCGATTTGAAAGGCAAACCTAAGGCCCAACTTCAGAAGCTAAAACAAATGGAGGCAGTAGAGGGGAAAGACATCACAAACCCTCTGCACTTCGCGGATGCCCCAATGCTGACCACCTTTGTGAGAGCAGACAGGGACGGCAGAACCAAAGGACTATGGAACATGCTGGAGGCTGCCAAGACGGCTTTTGAAGAAGTCAAACTGGTAGACCTCGAACACCCATCTCTTCATAAACTTTCTCTAAGGTGTGAAGGAAGGATCCCCGTTTTTGTGCACCCCTCATTTTACAGGGCACTTAAGTTAACCTTCCCATTGGATGTAGGAGGCGCCTCCCGAGACGGAATATTTTCATCCGAACTGCTCACGGGCAGTCTCGGCCATGCCTGCTGCGTCCTCACCCCCGAGGATTTCAGACCCGTTTGTGACACTGCTTAAGGTAAGTGAACATGTCTTTGAACTTGGCCACTTTTAATGTGAGGGGCATCAGGTGTCGAAGCAAGGCCTCGCGCGTTGTTAGAGACTTGGTGTCCCTTAAGGTAGATATTGCCGCTATCCAGGAGACCCACTTTGTTTGTGACGAGGATTGTCAGGTGCTGGTAAACGATTACGATGTCTACTCAGCATATGGCAATACTTATAGTCGTGGAATCTCCTTGCTAGTGAATCGCACCCTGTCAGCGTCGGTGAATGTTGTTCACGCAGGCGAGGACGGGCGGGCGGTCGTTGTTGATGTTGCCATTAATTGCAGTGTTTTTCGGATTGTCGCTGTTTATGCTCCTAATTCTCATGGAGAGAGGGTATCCTTTTTTCGACGGTTGGAGGGCTACTTAGTGGATCCGGAACGGTTAGTGTTAATGGGTGATTGGAATGCAATCCTTGATCCCAATATAGATAAGGTCGGGGGGGCTAGCGGGTCGGTGTGGTATGACAACAGTCTGTCTGACCTGATGGCTTCGTGCGACCTCGTCGACAGATTTCGTCTGGATTACCCGGGGCGGGAGATGTGGACGTGGCATTCCGTAGTGCCTTCCCATCCGAGTACTTACTTGGATCGGATGTTAATTAGAAGAGGCGACGTAGACTTTCTATCGTGCCCCACGTTCCACTTGCTAGGACACTCGGACCATAAACTCGTTATGGCCCGTTTGAACTTAAGTGCTAGGCCCAAACTAGCCGGATACTGGAAGTTCAACAGCACCTTGTTGGAGCTGGAGGACTACCGGTCGAAGGTTACCGAATTAATTCAGCGGGCTTTAGTGGGGGCGGTTACAGGGAGTAAGTGGTGGGTTAGCCTTAAGGCCAAAATTAGACGCTTCTCTGTCCAATACAGCCAACGCCTCGCGCTAGATAAGGCCAAGGCAAAGAAGCGTATAGAGGATAAGCTGACCCGGGCGGTGGAGGGGGGGGACCCCCTAGAGGTAGCACTAGCTAAACAGGACCTCGGCCGCTTGGCTAGCGAGCGGTATGAAGGTCAGGTAGTTAGGGCTAGGTTAATGAAAGTCTCTAACGAAGCTGTTAATGTTGACGCTGTTGAGCGTAAGGCTGCTCTAAGACGCGGTTCGGACGGGTACATTCGGAAAGTGTATAACCTGGAAGGACACGCTCTGGTATCGACGCGGGAGATTTGCGGGGGGTTTCGGAAGCATCTATCGGAGCGCTTCACCCAACTACCCGGACTCAGGGTCGAAGAGTTTGGCAGCTATTTGGCTGACTCGCCCCGCCTCTCGGCGGCTCGAGCGGCTAGCTGTGATGGTCTTGTTACGGAACATGAGGTCATTACTGCGTTGAAGCAGGTCGGCTACAACAAGTCCCCGGGGCTTGATGGTTTGCCCTACGAATTTTACTTGAGGCTGTCGCCCATGTTGGTCCCTATTCTGAAGGATATGTTCAACCATTGGTTTGCCCAGGGATCCATCCCTGGACAGGTGACCAAGGGAGTGATCACATTGCTGAGGAAAGGTCAACGGCATGGTGGGGTGGAAAACTTTGATGACTTTAGGCCCTTAACTCTGCTAAACACAGAGTTAAAGATTTTGGCAAAGATTCTTGCGAATCGTTTGCAGGTTGTCATCGCTGACTTGATCGAACCCGACCAGACTTATGCTGTGAAGGGGAGATCGATTCAAGACAATCTTCATTTGATTCGCTCGATCATAGAGGGAACAGAAGACGACACGGAAGCCGCGCTGATCAGTTTGGATCAGTCCAAGGCGTTCGATAGGGTCGACCATCGGTTCCTGGGATCTGTTTTAGAAGCTGCCGGATTTAATCCGGACTTCCGCAAGTGGATCTTTGTCCTGTATGATAGGCCGGCGGTAGCGGTGCAGATCAACGGTAAGCTGTCGGAGTCTTTCGCCGTCTCCCGGTCGGTGCGTCAGGGTTGTCCGCTGTCGCCTCTTTTGTATGTCCTGGCGTTGGAACCCCTCCTTCGCAAGTTAAGGGACGAGGCGGCTACACCAGTCCTGCGCGGAATAGCTCTCCCTGGAGGCACACGAGCCAGGGTTTCCGCGTTCGCCGATGACGTCACCGTGTTCGTGTCTTGCCCCACGGACGTTCAAGCGGTGGTCGAGGCGCTCGCTCGATACGAAAAAGTCACAGGGGCCGTCTTCAACCGCAGCAAGTCTGTCGGCCTGCGGTTGGGGGCCTGGACCGGGGTAAACTCGCTTCCAGGCATCTTCAGCTGGACCGATGGACCGGTCCGTATTCTCGGTGTCTGGTTTGGACCGGGACTTCAGCTGGAGAAAAACTGGTCGGAAGTATATGGCAAGGTCAAATCGTCGGTCAAGACTTGGATTCGAAGGAAATTGTCCTTGAAGGGTCGGGCGGAGGCGTGTGCCACATACGTCTTTCCGCTCATCCTTTACCGTTTGTCTGTACTTCCTCTCCCTGCACAACGCCTAACCCGCTTACAAGAGTGCCTCGACTCACTGCTGTGGGACGAGGGTAAGCACTATGTGTGCAGAGAGGTCTGTGTCCAAAGTCCGAGTGAGGGAGGCCTAGGTCAGCCCAGTCTCAAGTGTCATAAAAACGCTGAGAGATTGGCTTTCCTGAGCCGTTCGCTAGAGGAGAACGCTCCATGGGTCCCCGTGGTTGAGAACTCGTTTCCCAATCTCGAACCTGACCCCTCGGTAGAAGGTCGTCGTAAACCGAGGGGGGAGCACAAGTTCTTTGCCGAATGCCGGACCGCACTTAGAGCATTGCCGGGGACCAGTGTCCTCGAACAGCCTAGAAAGAGCCTTTATCGGGAGTTAGTGGTGGGTACCGCGAAGGATCCTCTTTGTAGGCGGTTAGGTTGGTCGATGGAGGTTATCCGCTCTCAATGGAGTTGGGCGCCGGGTCGGGATTTTTTGACTAACTCTGAATTTTCCCTGACCTGGCGACTGGTCCGAAAAGCACTGCCCCTCTTCGACGAATTCAGCAAGTACAAACAACATACAAGCGCCTGGTGCCCGCGCTGCGACGAACACAGGCTCGAGACCCTCGGGCATGCGTTTTTTAGTTGCAGCCGGATCCAGGCCCTATTGGAATACGTCGAAGGGGTAACGGCCCGCATCGATGCCGAGTGCCCGCTCGAACTCGACGAAGGATATTTTGTTTACAACATGGAGCCGCCGTTCCCCAGGGAGGAAAGAATGGTTTTCCTGGCGATCCTAGCAGTGGCGCGCATGGTGATATGGATCACGCGCCTCAAGTTGGTCCGCGAAGGGATATCTGTTCCAGATCGGGATCTGATCGTTTACTTTAAACATCTGCTTAAAGTAAAGATCAGATGCGATTGGAGGAGGTTGCCTCGAGCGGAGTTTAATAAGAGGTGGGTGCACAACACTAGTCTGTGCATCCGTCGAGGAGCCAAGTTCCAATACGTGTTCCCTCCTTAAGCATGGCACGGGCGGTGCTGGGTCCTTCGGAACCCATCCCGCTTAGTTTAGCATAATCAAGTAAAGAGACTCTTGACTGGTGGTATAAACGAGATCCCGCCCCTGTTATTATTTTCGGTGCTAGAGAACCTCTGAGTCCACCCGCTCCCCCGTTACCTGCTTTTTGTTTTGGATGTAATCCTGGTCTTTCCCCCAGTACTCAGAGGTCACCAATCAACCCCTCCTCCCGTTGTTTTTCTTTTCTCCTATTAAGGCTTCACCCCAACCCCATATAGGGATCACCCTGCTTGTTTTCGGTTTCCCGGAAAACAGTGGGGGGTCTAGACGTTAGATTAGTAGGGGGGGTCAATACTAACAAACCAAGTAGGCTTTATTTTTTATGTTTAAATTGAACTCTTTTGACTAGCTTGCCCCACTCCACGTGTTTTTACAATTAATTACAAACTGTACATAATTTTAATGAATTTGAACTTTTTGAACTTTTAACAAATGCACTCACACACACTATTTTGTTTTTGTTTTAAAAAAAAAAAAAAAAAAAAAAAAAAAAAAAAAAAAAAAAAAAAAAAAAAAAAAAAAAAAAAAAAAATGCACACACAACACACAGACAAGTTTTTTGTTGCAAATTGTAAATATGTTATTTTTACACTGAACGCTGGGGTTATTAGTTAGATTAGGATCCACAGAGTGAATGAGGTATTTTGGTAAATGTTGCCAGTCAAGAGTAAGACTCCAAAGTCTGCATTGTTAATAATGTTAAATAGTCACAAAGACCCTGTACCCTCCCCCTCCCAATTTCTTATAGGGCCTTGTGCCTAATTTTGTTTTTAGTAATCATTGCATGTTTTTTGTAAAATGTATTTTTTATAAGATAATATGTACTTTTTACCGGAAATAAAATATATAAATAAGATCAAAGTGTAGTATCTGTTCTTATCAGCTTAATATCTGATAGGTCCCTCGCATGGAGGGATCACGATATTAAACTGATTTTTGGAACTCGGTCAAGGGTTAGGAGCTTGCTCCCCCTTCTCCACGGGTTGGCCTGGTATTGCACTGCCTCCAGGAGTTAACAGCCCCGATTCTGACCCCAGCTCGCTCGGGAAAGAGTCAGAAAACGCAATCCCAAAAACAGACTGACTACTACTTTGATCTTACTACTAAACTAAACGACTTTGTTGGTCCTTACTTCCCTTTACTTAGTTGTTGCTGGCTTTGCTTTCGTTCGCTTTCGGTTCGGTCCGCTCGGCTGGATGGACCGTTCGTTGGTCTCATTAGCTGGATGACGGAGGCGGGCGGGCGGCCCTCCTTGGCCGCTGCCTGCGATCGACGCTTCCACTAGTAGAGAGGGGCCGGGGGTAGGGGGGTCGTTGTCGCTCTGCCCGCAACCTTTGCCGCCCGGACCGGTCCACTGACGACCCCGGCCCCGGAGGGAGCCCCTTTATCGCTTCTCGGCCTCTTCTGGCTAAGATCAAAGTGTAGTATCTGTTCTTATCAGCTTAATATCTGATAGGTCCCTCGCATGGAGGGATCACGATATTAAACTGATTTTTGGAACTCGGTCAAGGGTTAGGAGCTTGCTCCCCCTTCTCCACGGGTTGGCCTGGTATTGCACTGCCTCCAGGAGTTAACAGCCCCGATTCTGACCCCAGCTCGCTCGGGAAAGAGTCAGAAAACGCAATCCCAAAAACAGACTGACTACTACTTTGATCTTACTACTAAACTAAACGACTTTGTTGGTCCTTACTTCCCTTTACTTAGTTGTTGCTGGCTTTGCTTTCGTTCGCTTTCGGTTCGGTCCGCTCGGCTGGATGGACCGTTCGTTGGTCTCATTAGCTGGATGACGGAGGCGGGCGGGCGGCCCTCCTTGGCCGCTGCCTGCGATCGACGCTTCCACTAGTAGAGAGGGGCCGGGGGTAGGGGGGTCGTTGTCGCTCTGCCCGCAACCTTTGCCGCCCGGACCGGTCCACTGACGACCCCGGCCCCGGAGGGAGCCCCTTTATCGCTTCTCGGCCTCTTCTGGCTAAGATCAAAGTGTAGTATCTGTTCTTATCAGCTTAATATCTGATAGGTCCCTCGCATGGAGGGATCACGATATTAAACTGATTTTTGGAACTCGGTCAAGGGTTAGGAGCTTGCTCCCCCTTCTCCACGGGTTGGCCTGGTATTGCACTGCCTCCAGGAGTTAACAGCCCCGATTCTGACCCCAGCTCGCTCGGGAAAGAGTCAGAAAACGCAATCCCAAAAACAGACTGACTACTACTTTGATCTTACTACTAAACTAAACGACTTTGTTGGTCCTTACTTCCCTTTACTTAGTTGTTGCTGGCTTTGCTTTCGTTCGCTTTCGGTTCGGTCCGCTCGGCTGGATGGACCGTTCGTTGGTCTCATTAGCTGGATGACGGAGGCGGGCGGGCGGCCCTCCTTGGCCGCTGCCTGCGATCGACGCTTCCACTAGTAGAGAGGGGCCGGGGGTAGGGGGGTCGTTGTCGCTCTGCCCGCAACCTTTGCCGCCCGGACCGGTCCACTGACGACCCCGGCCCCGGAGGGAGCCCCTTTATCGCTTCTCGGCCTCTTCTGGCTAAGATCAAAGTGTAGTATCTGTTCTTATCAGCTTAATATCTGATAGGTCCCTCGCATGGAGGGATCACGATATTAAACTGATTTTTGGAACTCGGTCAAGGGTTAGGAGCTTGCTCCCCCTTCTCCACGGGTTGGCCTGGTATTGCACTGCCTCCAGGAGTTAACAGCCCCGATTCTGACCCCAGCTCGCTCGGGAAAGAGTCAGAAAACGCAATCCCAAAAACAGACTGACTACTACTTTGATCTTACTACTAAACTAAACGACTTTGTTGGTCCTTACTTCCCTTTACTTAGTTGTTGCTGGCTTTGCTTTCGTTCGCTTTCGGTTCGGTCCGCTCGGCTGGATGGACCGTTCGTTGGTCTCATTAGCTGGATGACGGAGGCGGGCGGGCGGCCCTCCTTGGCCGCTGCCTGCGATCGACGCTTCCACTAGTAGAGAGGGGCCGGGGGTAGGGGGGTCGTTGTCGCTCTGCCCGCAACCTTTGCCGCCCGGACCGGTCCACTGACGACCCCGGCCCCGGAGGGAGCCCCTTTATCGCTTCTCGGCCTCTTCTGGCTAAGATCAAAGTGTAGTATCTGTTCTTATCAGCTTAATATCTGATAGGTCCCTCGCATGGAGGGATCACGATATTAAACTGATTTTTGGAACTCGGTCAAGGGTTAGGAGCTTGCTCCCCCTTCTCCACGGGTTGGCCTGGTATTGCACTGCCTCCAGGAGTTAACAGCCCCGATTCTGACCCCAGCTCGCTCGGGAAAGAGTCAGAAAACGCAATCCCAAAAACAGACTGACTACTACTTTGATCTTACTACTAAACTAAACGACTTTGTTGGTCCTTACTTCCCTTTACTTAGTTGTTGCTGGCTTTGCTTTCGTTCGCTTTCGGTTCGGTCCGCTCGGCTGGATGGACCGTTCGTTGGTCTCATTAGCTGGATGACGGAGGCGGGCGGGCGGCCCTCCTTGGCCGCTGCCTGCGATCGACGCTTCCACTAGTAGAGAGGGGCCGGGGGTAGGGGGGTCGTTGTCGCTCTGCCCGCAACCTTTGCCGCCCGGACCGGTCCACTGACGACCCCGGCCCCGGAGGGAGCCCCTTTATCGCTTCTCGGCCTCTTCTGGCTAAGATCAAAGTGTAGTATCTGTTCTTATCAGCTTAATATCTGATAGGTCCCTCGCATGGAGGGATCACGATATTAAACTGATTTTTGGAACTCGGTCAAGGGTTAGGAGCTTGCTCCCCCTTCTCCACGGGTTGGCCTGGTATTGCACTGCCTCCAGGAGTTAACAGCCCCGATTCTGACCCCAGCTCGCTCGGGAAAGAGTCAGAAAACGCAATCCCAAAAACAGACTGACTACTACTTTGATCTTACTACTAAACTAAACGACTTTGTTGGTCCTTACTTCCCTTTACTTAGTTGTTGCTGGCTTTGCTTTCGTTCGCTTTCGGTTCGGTCCGCTCGGCTGGATGGACCGTTCGTTGGTCTCATTAGCTGGATGACGGAGGCGGGCGGGCGGCCCTCCTTGGCCGCTGCCTGCGATCGACGCTTCCACTAGTAGAGAGGGGCCGGGGGTAGGGGGGTCGTTGTCGCTCTGCCCGCAACCTTTGCCGCCCGGACCGGTCCACTGACGACCCCGGCCCCGGAGGGAGCCCCTTTATCGCTTCTCGGCCTCTTCTGGCTAAGATCAAAGTGTAGTATCTGTTCTTATCAGCTTAATATCTGATAGGTCCCTCGCATGGAGGGATCACGATATTAAACTGATTTTTGGAACTCGGTCAAGGGTTAGGAGCTTGCTCCCCCTTCTCCACGGGTTGGCCTGGTATTGCACTGCCTCCAGGAGTTAACAGCCCCGATTCTGACCCCAGCTCGCTCGGGAAAGAGTCAGAAAACGCAATCCCAAAAACAGACTGACTACTACTTTGATCTTACTACTAAACTAAACGACTTTGTTGGTCCTTACTTCCCTTTACTTAGTTGTTGCTGGCTTTGCTTTCGTTCGCTTTCGGTTCGGTCCGCTCGGCTGGATGGACCGTTCGTTGGTCTCATTAGCTGGATGACGGAGGCGGGCGGGCGGCCCTCCTTGGCCGCTGCCTGCGATCGACGCTTCCACTAGTAGAGAGGGGCCGGGGGTAGGGGGGTCGTTGTCGCTCTGCCCGCAACCTTTGCCGCCCGGACCGGTCCACTGACGACCCCGGCCCCGGAGGGAGCCCCTTTATCGCTTCTCGGCCTCTTCTGGCTAAGATCAAAGTGTAGTATCTGTTCTTATCAGCTTAATATCTGATAGGTCCCTCGCATGGAGGGATCACGATATTAAACTGATTTTTGGAACTCGGTCAAGGGTTAGGAGCTTGCTCCCCCTTCTCCACGGGTTGGCCTGGTATTGCACTGCCTCCAGGAGTTAACAGCCCCGATTCTGACCCCAGCTCGCTCGGGAAAGAGTCAGAAAACGCAATCCCAAAAACAGACTGACTACTACTTTGATCTTACTACTAAACTAAACGACTTTGTTGGTCCTTACTTCCCTTTACTTAGTTGTTGCTGGCTTTGCTTTCGTTCGCTTTCGGTTCGGTCCGCTCGGCTGGATGGACCGTTCGTTGGTCTCATTAGCTGGATGACGGAGGCGGGCGGGCGGCCCTCCTTGGCCGCTGCCTGCGATCGACGCTTCCACTAGTAGAGAGGGGCCGGGGGTAGGGGGGTCGTTGTCGCTCTGCCCGCAACCTTTGCCGCCCGGACCGGTCCACTGACGACCCCGGCCCCGGAGGGAGCCCCTTTATCGCTTCTCGGCCTCTTCTGGCTAAGATCAAAGTGTAGTATCTGTTCTTATCAGCTTAATATCTGATAGGTCCCTCGCATGGAGGGATCACGATATTAAACTGATTTTTGGAACTCGGTCAAGGGTTAGGAGCTTGCTCCCCCTTCTCCACGGGTTGGCCTGGTATTGCACTGCCTCCAGGAGTTAACAGCCCCGATTCTGACCCCAGCTCGCTCGGGAAAGAGTCAGAAAACGCAATCCCAAAAACAGACTGACTACTACTTTGATCTTACTACTAAACTAAACGACTTTGTTGGTCCTTACTTCCCTTTACTTAGTTGTTGCTGGCTTTGCTTTCGTTCGCTTTCGGTTCGGTCCGCTCGGCTGGATGGACCGTTCGTTGGTCTCATTAGCTGGATGACGGAGGCGGGCGGGCGGCCCTCCTTGGCCGCTGCCTGCGATCGACGCTTCCACTAGTAGAGAGGGGCCGGGGGTAGGGGGGTCGTTGTCGCTCTGCCCGCAACCTTTGCCGCCCGGACCGGTCCACTGACGACCCCGGCCCCGGAGGGAGCCCCTTTATCGCTTCTCGGCCTCTTCTGGCTAAGATCAAAGTGTAGTATCTGTTCTTATCAGCTTAATATCTGATAGGTCCCTCGCATGGAGGGATCACGATATTAAACTGATTTTTGGAACTCGGTCAAGGGTTAGGAGCTTGCTCCCCCTTCTCCACGGGTTGGCCTGGTATTGCACTGCCTCCAGGAGTTAACAGCCCCGATTCTGACCCCAGCTCGCTCGGGAAAGAGTCAGAAAACGCAATCCCAAAAACAGACTGACTACTACTTTGATCTTACTACTAAACTAAACGACTTTGTTGGTCCTTACTTCCCTTTACTTAGTTGTTGCTGGCTTTGCTTTCGTTCGCTTTCGGTTCGGTCCGCTCGGCTGGATGGACCGTTCGTTGGTCTCATTAGCTGGATGACGGAGGCGGGCGGGCGGCCCTCCTTGGCCGCTGCCTGCGATCGACGCTTCCACTAGTAGAGAGGGGCCGGGGGTAGGGGGGTCGTTGTCGCTCTGCCCGCAACCTTTGCCGCCCGGACCGGTCCACTGACGACCCCGGCCCCGGAGGGAGCCCCTTTATCGCTTCTCGGCCTCTTCTGGCTAAGATCAAAGTGTAGTATCTGTTCTTATCAGCTTAATATCTGATAGGTCCCTCGCATGGAGGGATCACGATATTAAACTGATTTTTGGAACTCGGTCAAGGGTTAGGAGCTTGCTCCCCCTTCTCCACGGGTTGGCCTGGTATTGCACTGCCTCCAGGAGTTAACAGCCCCGATTCTGACCCCAGCTCGCTCGGGAAAGAGTCAGAAAACGCAATCCCAAAAACAGACTGACTACTACTTTGATCTTACTACTAAACTAAACGACTTTGTTGGTCCTTACTTCCCTTTACTTAGTTGTTGCTGGCTTTGCTTTCGTTCGCTTTCGGTTCGGTCCGCTCGGCTGGATGGACCGTTCGTTGGTCTCATTAGCTGGATGACGGAGGCGGGCGGGCGGCCCTCCTTGGCCGCTGCCTGCGATCGACGCTTCCACTAGTAGAGAGGGGCCGGGGGTAGGGGGGTCGTTGTCGCTCTGCCCGCAACCTTTGCCGCCCGGACCGGTCCACTGACGACCCCGGCCCCGGAGGGAGCCCCTTTATCGCTTCTCGGCCTCTTCTGGCTAAGATCAAAGTGTAGTATCTGTTCTTATCAGCTTAATATCTGATAGGTCCCTCGCATGGAGGGATCACGATATTAAACTGATTTTTGGAACTCGGTCAAGGGTTAGGAGCTTGCTCCCCCTTCTCCACGGGTTGGCCTGGTATTGCACTGCCTCCAGGAGTTAACAGCCCCGATTCTGACCCCAGCTCGCTCGGGAAAGAGTCAGAAAACGCAATCCCAAAAACAGACTGACTACTACTTTGATCTTACTACTAAACTAAACGACTTTGTTGGTCCTTACTTCCCTTTACTTAGTTGTTGCTGGCTTTGCTTTCGTTCGCTTTCGGTTCGGTCCGCTCGGCTGGATGGACCGTTCGTTGGTCTCATTAGCTGGATGACGGAGGCGGGCGGGCGGCCCTCCTTGGCCGCTGCCTGCGATCGACGCTTCCACTAGTAGAGAGGGGCCGGGGGTAGGGGGGTCGTTGTCGCTCTGCCCGCAACCTTTGCCGCCCGGACCGGTCCACTGACGACCCCGGCCCCGGAGGGAGCCCCTTTATCGCTTCTCGGCCTCTTCTGGCTAAGATCAAAGTGTAGTATCTGTTCTTATCAGCTTAATATCTGATAGGTCCCTCGCATGGAGGGATCACGATATTAAACTGATTTTTGGAACTCGGTCAAGGGTTAGGAGCTTGCTCCCCCTTCTCCACGGGTTGGCCTGGTATTGCACTGCCTCCAGGAGTTAACAGCCCCGATTCTGACCCCAGCTCGCTCGGGAAAGAGTCAGAAAACGCAATCCCAAAAACAGACTGACTACTACTTTGATCTTACTACTAAACTAAACGACTTTGTTGGTCCTTACTTCCCTTTACTTAGTTGTTGCTGGCTTTGCTTTCGTTCGCTTTCGGTTCGGTCCGCTCGGCTGGATGGACCGTTCGTTGGTCTCATTAGCTGGATGACGGAGGCGGGCGGGCGGCCCTCCTTGGCCGCTGCCTGCGATCGACGCTTCCACTAGTAGAGAGGGGCCGGGGGTAGGGGGGTCGTTGTCGCTCTGCCCGCAACCTTTGCCGCCCGGACCGGTCCACTGACGACCCCGGCCCCGGAGGGAGCCCCTTTATCGCTTCTCGGCCTCTTCTGGCTAAGATCAAAGTGTAGTATCTGTTCTTATCAGCTTAATATCTGATAGGTCCCTCGCATGGAGGGATCACGATATTAAACTGATTTTTGGAACTCGGTCAAGGGTTAGGAGCTTGCTCCCCCTTCTCCACGGGTTGGCCTGGTATTGCACTGCCTCCAGGAGTTAACAGCCCCGATTCTGACCCCAGCTCGCTCGGGAAAGAGTCAGAAAACGCAATCCCAAAAACAGACTGACTACTACTTTGATCTTACTACTAAACTAAACGACTTTGTTGGTCCTTACTTCCCTTTACTTAGTTGTTGCTGGCTTTGCTTTCGTTCGCTTTCGGTTCGGTCCGCTCGGCTGGATGGACCGTTCGTTGGTCTCATTAGCTGGATGACGGAGGCGGGCGGGCGGCCCTCCTTGGCCGCTGCCTGCGATCGACGCTTCCACTAGTAGAGAGGGGCCGGGGGTAGGGGGGTCGTTGTCGCTCTGCCCGCAACCTTTGCCGCCCGGACCGGTCCACTGACGACCCCGGCCCCGGAGGGAGCCCCTTTATCGCTTCTCGGCCTCTTCTGGCTAAGCTTGTGCCTAATTTTGTTGTGTTGATTTTTGTTTTTTATAATTTGAAATTGTAAATGCATTTTTTGACTACAATAAAATAAATAAATAAGATCAAAGTGTAGTATCTGTTCTTATCAGCTTAATATCTGATAGGTCCCTCGCATGGAGGGATCACGATATTAAACTGATTTTTGGAACTCGGTCAAGGGTTAGGAGCTTGCTCCCCCTTCTCCACGGGTTGGCCTGGTATTGCACTGCCTCCAGGAGTTAACAGCCCCGATTCTGACCCCAGCTCGCTCGGGAAAGAGTCAGAAAACGCAATCCCAAAAACAGACTGACTACTACTTTGATCTTACTACTAAACTAAACGACTTTGTTGGTCCTTACTTCCCTTTACTTAGTTGTTGCTGGCTTTGCTTTCGTTCGCTTTCGGTTCGGTCCGCTCGGCTGGATGGACCGTTCGTTGGTCTCATTAGCTGGATGACGGAGGCGGGCGGGCGGCCCTCCTTGGCCGCTGCCTGCGATCGACGCTTCCACTAGTAGAGAGGGGCCGGGGGTAGGGGGGTCGTTGTCGCTCTGCCCGCAACCTTTGCCGCCCGGACCGGTCCACTGACGACCCCGGCCCCGGAGGGAGCCCCTTTATCGCTTCTCGGCCTCTTCTGGCTAAGATCAAAGTGTAGTATCTGTTCTTATCAGCTTAATATCTGATAGGTCCCTCGCATGGAGGGATCACGATATTAAACTGATTTTTGGAACTCGGTCAAGGGTTAGGAGCTTGCTCCCCCTTCTCCACGGGTTGGCCTGGTATTGCACTGCCTCCAGGAGTTAACAGCCCCGATTCTGACCCCAGCTCGCTCGGGAAAGAGTCAGAAAACGCAATCCCAAAAACAGACTGACTACTACTTTGATCTTACTACTAAACTAAACGACTTTGTTGGTCCTTACTTCCCTTTACTTAGTTGTTGCTGGCTTTGCTTTCGTTCGCTTTCGGTTCGGTCCGCTCGGCTGGATGGACCGTTCGTTGGTCTCATTAGCTGGATGACGGAGGCGGGCGGGCGGCCCTCCTTGGCCGCTGCCTGCGATCGACGCTTCCACTAGTAGAGAGGGGCCGGGGGTAGGGGGGTCGTTGTCGCTCTGCCCGCAACCTTTGCCGCCCGGACCGGTCCACTGACGACCCCGGCCCCGGAGGGAGCCCCTTTATCGCTTCTCGGCCTCTTCTGGCTAAGATCAAAGTGTAGTATCTGTTCTTATCAGCTTAATATCTGATAGGTCCCTCGCATGGAGGGATCACGATATTAAACTGATTTTTGGAACTCGGTCAAGGGTTAGGAGCTTGCTCCCCCTTCTCCACGGGTTGGCCTGGTATTGCACTGCCTCCAGGAGTTAACAGCCCCGATTCTGACCCCAGCTCGCTCGGGAAAGAGTCAGAAAACGCAATCCCAAAAACAGACTGACTACTACTTTGATCTTACTACTAAACTAAACGACTTTGTTGGTCCTTACTTCCCTTTACTTAGTTGTTGCTGGCTTTGCTTTCGTTCGCTTTCGGTTCGGTCCGCTCGGCTGGATGGACCGTTCGTTGGTCTCATTAGCTGGATGACGGAGGCGGGCGGGCGGCCCTCCTTGGCCGCTGCCTGCGATCGACGCTTCCACTAGTAGAGAGGGGCCGGGGGTAGGGGGGTCGTTGTCGCTCTGCCCGCAACCTTTGCCGCCCGGACCGGTCCACTGACGACCCCGGCCCCGGAGGGAGCCCCTTTATCGCTTCTCGGCCTCTTCTGGCTAAGATCAAAGTGTAGTATCTGTTCTTATCAGCTTAATATCTGATAGGTCCCTCGCATGGAGGGATCACGATATTAAACTGATTTTTGGAACTCGGTCAAGGGTTAGGAGCTTGCTCCCCCTTCTCCACGGGTTGGCCTGGTATTGCACTGCCTCCAGGAGTTAACAGCCCCGATTCTGACCCCAGCTCGCTCGGGAAAGAGTCAGAAAACGCAATCCCAAAAACAGACTGACTACTACTTTGATCTTACTACTAAACTAAACGACTTTGTTGGTCCTTACTTCCCTTTACTTAGTTGTTGCTGGCTTTGCTTTCGTTCGCTTTCGGTTCGGTCCGCTCGGCTGGATGGACCGTTCGTTGGTCTCATTAGCTGGATGACGGAGGCGGGCGGGCGGCCCTCCTTGGCCGCTGCCTGCGATCGACGCTTCCACTAGTAGAGAGGGGCCGGGGGTAGGGGGGTCGTTGTCGCTCTGCCCGCAACCTTTGCCGCCCGGACCGGTCCACTGACGACCCCGGCCCCGGAGGGAGCCCCTTTATCGCTTCTCGGCCTCTTCTGGCTAAGATCAAAGTGTAGTATCTGTTCTTATCAGCTTAATATCTGATAGGTCCCTCGCATGGAGGGATCACGATATTAAACTGATTTTTGGAACTCGGTCAAGGGTTAGGAGCTTGCTCCCCCTTCTCCACGGGTTGGCCTGGTATTGCACTGCCTCCAGGAGTTAACAGCCCCGATTCTGACCCCAGCTCGCTCGGGAAAGAGTCAGAAAACGCAATCCCAAAAACAGACTGACTACTACTTTGATCTTACTACTAAACTAAACGACTTTGTTGGTCCTTACTTCCCTTTACTTAGTTGTTGCTGGCTTTGCTTTCGTTCGCTTTCGGTTCGGTCCGCTCGGCTGGATGGACCGTTCGTTGGTCTCATTAGCTGGATGACGGAGGCGGGCGGGCGGCCCTCCTTGGCCGCTGCCTGCGATCGACGCTTCCACTAGTAGAGAGGGGCCGGGGGTAGGGGGGTCGTTGTCGCTCTGCCCGCAACCTTTGCCGCCCGGACCGGTCCACTGACGACCCCGGCCCCGGAGGGAGCCCCTTTATCGCTTCTCGGCCTCTTCTGGCTAAGATCAAAGTGTAGTATCTGTTCTTATCAGCTTAATATCTGATAGGTCCCTCGCATGGAGGGATCACGATATTAAACTGATTTTTGGAACTCGGTCAAGGGTTAGGAGCTTGCTCCCCCTTCTCCACGGGTTGGCCTGGTATTGCACTGCCTCCAGGAGTTAACAGCCCCGATTCTGACCCCAGCTCGCTCGGGAAAGAGTCAGAAAACGCAATCCCAAAAACAGACTGACTACTACTTTGATCTTACTACTAAACTAAACGACTTTGTTGGTCCTTACTTCCCTTTACTTAGTTGTTGCTGGCTTTGCTTTCGTTCGCTTTCGGTTCGGTCCGCTCGGCTGGATGGACCGTTCGTTGGTCTCATTAGCTGGATGACGGAGGCGGGCGGGCGGCCCTCCTTGGCCGCTGCCTGCGATCGACGCTTCCACTAGTAGAGAGGGGCCGGGGGTAGGGGGGTCGTTGTCGCTCTGCCCGCAACCTTTGCCGCCCGGACCGGTCCACTGACGACCCCGGCCCCGGAGGGAGCCCCTTTATCGCTTCTCGGCCTCTTCTGGCTAAGATCAAAGTGTAGTATCTGTTCTTATCAGCTTAATATCTGATAGGTCCCTCGCATGGAGGGATCACGATATTAAACTGATTTTTGGAACTCGGTCAAGGGTTAGGAGCTTGCTCCCCCTTCTCCACGGGTTGGCCTGGTATTGCACTGCCTCCAGGAGTTAACAGCCCCGATTCTGACCCCAGCTCGCTCGGGAAAGAGTCAGAAAACGCAATCCCAAAAACAGACTGACTACTACTTTGATCTTACTACTAAACTAAACGACTTTGTTGGTCCTTACTTCCCTTTACTTAGTTGTTGCTGGCTTTGCTTTCGTTCGCTTTCGGTTCGGTCCGCTCGGCTGGATGGACCGTTCGTTGGTCTCATTAGCTGGATGACGGAGGCGGGCGGGCGGCCCTCCTTGGCCGCTGCCTGCGATCGACGCTTCCACTAGTAGAGAGGGGCCGGGGGTAGGGGGGTCGTTGTCGCTCTGCCCGCAACCTTTGCCGCCCGGACCGGTCCACTGACGACCCCGGCCCCGGAGGGAGCCCCTTTATCGCTTCTCGGCCTCTTCTGGCTAAGATCAAAGTGTAGTATCTGTTCTTCAGTGCTTGCTCTGGTCTGCTATTAGTTGACGAGTTGGGAGCTTTTGGCCTTTGGTCAAAAGTCTTTTTTCTTTTTTTGGCCTCTTTTGGCGTCTTGCTCTTGCGAGGACCAGCCCCTTCTTTGGGGATTGGACCTCCTTGAGAACTTGTTAAGTTTTTGTTTTGTTTATTAACTGTTGTTTTCCTTTTTTTCCAGATAGTCCGGGGTCTAGCTAGAGCTTAAGCAGCCGGCAGGGCCAAGGGATACCGACGTGCCTTTTTAGGCGAAGGCCCCTTGGTTTCCGAATCGGCGGGCACTAGTTGGGCTCCGGGCCTTCACTTAGATGGAGCAGGCCTCTGCTCCTGCCACCTTGGGGGACGCCCCAGGTGTAGTGTCCGAGACGGGTCGGGGGGGTGCCATCCCGCAAGGCACCCCCAGTTCGAGAAGGGTTCCCGGGGTCGCCACCCCAGAGGTCGGATCGAGAGCGGGGGTCGCTGCCCCCAGTCCAGTGGTCGAGACTACTGGCGTGAGTTCGGAAGGGTCGAGTTCGGTCGCGGGGGTCGCCGCCCCCAGTTCGAGACGCGTGTCGGGGGTTGCTGCCCGTAAAGGCAACCCCAGTTCGAGTGCAGCGGTCGCTAAGGCAGGCAGAATGATGGTCGCGGGGGGGGATGCCCCGTGGGGTACCCCCAATGAGGTGGGTCCTAGCGTTGCCATCATAGAAGTCCCCCCAACTGTAGCTATAGGCAGAGCAGGGGCTATGACAAGGGAGAAAGTGGCGGAGGCTTGGAGGAACTCCATGAGGGAGTCGAAAGGAGACGAGGAGGCTGCGACCTGGGAGGAGGCGCGGAAAAACCGTAGACGGCCGGTTAAGCGTTGGTGGGTCCCGGACGAGGGTCCCCCAACTGGAACGCAATCTGAGAGGAACAGCCCACAAAAGCCGTCGATGGAGGGCCTCAGAAAGGCAAAATCGGAGGAGGTAATAGTGGTGGATGGGTGCTCCCCGGGGTCAGGGAGGGCGTCAGCGACGAAAGCAGTACCAGCCAGTGCGGAGGATTGGCCAGCCCTCACCAAGGACGATTCCCCAATTCCGGCTGCACAAAGAGAGGTGACAACTGCATGGTCGGGCGCAAAGACAAGTACGGCGGTTCCAGGAGGCAAGAAGAAGACCCCCCAGTACTACAAAGACCTCCTGGAAAATAATTTTAAGGAATATGCGTCCGGCAGCGTGATGAAGATTGTTCCAGGGGTACAAGAGGCCATACAGGAGCGGTCGATCGCCTTCCTCACCTTCGACGAGAAGGGGAAGGGACTCACCAGGATCCCGCAGGAGAAGATGGCGGAAATATTGGGAGAGCTGCGGATTCCGGCCCAGTATATGGTTCGGCGTTTTTTTGCCATGTGGGATATCCTTTTGCCATCAAGGGAGGTTGCAGAGAGACTGTCAAAGGGGGATCTCACATGGAAAGGATTTCGACTGAGGCCGGAATACAAGTCTAAGAGAAGGGCAGCTGTTACGATAAAAGGGGTGCCCAGCTTCATCTCGGAGGACCAGCTGGGTGCCACGATGTCCCAATATGGAGAGGTTGAAAGTGTGCAGCCGGTGATTGGGCCCCGTGGAATAAGGATGGGGGAGATTAAGCTCGAGATGAGGGTCGATAGGAAGGAGGTAGAAAAGATCCCCTCCCAACTATCTTGCGAGGGTTGGACCATGCTAGTTCTGGTAGAAGGGAGGAGACCGCACTGCTGGTCCTGCCAAAAACCTGGCCATGTGTCCCGCTTCTGTCCCAAAAGGATAGAGGAAGAGAAGAAGAACAAGGGGCAGAAGCCGGCCGAAGAAAAGGCAGTTGAAAGGAACGAGGCCGACACCTGGAGCAAGGTGGTGTCCAGGAGGACCAAGAAAATAGCTGAGGTGTCCGCTCCCACAACAACACCCAGAGGAGCGGCGGTGTCGGCCAAACGGAAGCTCAGGGTCAGCTCCTCCGAATCAGAAGGAGAAGATGGAGGAGAATCCAAGAAGGATGCAAAAAGAGAAAAGACGGCAGAAGAAGACCCTGAGCATCCGCCAACAGCCCCCGATGAGGATGTCCAGGCCACCCCTCCCCTATTCAACACGCCTCCAGAGGAAAAGGAGCCGGGCGAAGCCCCTGAAACACCGATGGAGGCTGAGGAGCCAGTAAGAAAACTAACAGAGAAGCCGGCAGCCCCCAGAGAGGAGAAGACAAGGAAGTTTCCTTTCTGGCCGGGGGAAAGGATATGTGAAGTAAGGATGAGTGAGACGGTCAGCGACCTCAACGGAAGACAAAAAAAACATCTCAAGTCCCTCGAAAGCCTCTCAAAGGTGGACGAGAAGGAGGTCGCTGATCCCAGAAACTTCCCGGATGCTCCTCAGCTCATCACGTTCGTCCGGCCAAATAGGGGAGGGCGAGCGAAAGCCCTATGGAGGATGCTGGAGGCCAGCAAAACAGCGTTTAAGGGGCTGAAGATATTCGACGGGGAGCACCCATCACTAGGGCAAATAGCCAAGAAAAGTGAGGGGCGGGTCCCTATTTATGTTCACCCCTCCCTGTATAGGGCTCTAAAAATTACGTTTCCTCTGGACGTTGGGGGCCTGGCTAGAGACGGACGGCTTACGTCCGACCTGCTCTCGGGCAGTCTTGGCCAGGCCTTTGACGTCCTGTCCCCCGAGGACTTCAGACCCCTAGTTGACGAATTTTACTAGGTAGGGAAGCATGGCCACGGGCTTGAACCTGGCTAGTTTGAATGCGAGGGGCATGAGATCTCGAAGCAAAGCTGCTCGCGTGCTGAGGGATCTCGTGGCCCTTGAGGTAGATATAGCTGCGTTGCAGGAGACCCACTTTGTTGGGCCCGGGGATTGCAGTGTGCTGGTCAACGACTTTGACGTTTACTCAGCATACGGCAATCTCCGTAGCAGTGGGGTTTCTGTTCTAGTAAGTCGCACCCTGTCTGCGACGGTTACCGTTATCCACGCCGACGCTCATGGGAGGCTGGTCGTGGTCGATGTTGCCGTTAAAAGCGGCGTGTTCCGGATAGTGGCAGTTTATGCACCTAACATCCCCAGCGAGAGGGTTTCCTTTTTTCGGCGGGTGGAGGTGTTTCTCTCTTCGGGTCCGGAGCGGGTAGTCTTAATGGGGGACTGGAATGCCGTCCTGGACCCCAGCATAGATAAGGTCGGGGGGGTTAGAGGGTCGGGTTGGTGTGAAAGCAGCCTGTCTGACCTGATGGCCTCGTGCGATCTGGTCGATAGGTTCCGTCTGGATCACCCCGGGAGGGAGATGTGGACGTGGCATACTAGTGCGGCCTCCAGTCCAAGTACATACTTGGACAGGATGTTAATTAGAAGGGGCGACGTAGATTTTCTATCTTGTCCCACGTTCCACTGGCTAGGTCATTCGGACCACAAACTCGTGTTGGCCCGTTTGAAGTTAGGTAATAGGCCTAGGTTGGCTGGCTACTGGAAGTTGAACGCCTCCTTGTTGGAGTCGGAAGACTTCCGGGAGCGGCTGACAACACTAATCCAGAGGGAGTTAGTGGGGGCGGTTACCGGGAGTAGCTGGTGGGTTAAGCTTAAGGTCACCATTAGGCGCTTTTGTGTCCAATATAGCCAAAGCCTCGCGTTAGTTAGGGCTCGGACCAAAAGGCACTTAGACGATAGACTGACCCGGGCGGTGGCAGGGGGGGATTCCCTAGAACTAGCTCTAGTAAAGGAGGACCTGAATCGCTTGGCTAGCGAGCGATACACAGGTCAGGTAGTTAGAGCTAGGTTAAAAAGAGTCTCCAACGAAGCCGCGAACGTTGACGCTGTTGAGCGTGGGGCTGCTTTAAGACGTGGCTCGGATGGGTACATTCGGGAAGTGAAAGACCTGGAAGGGCGCTCTCTCGTGTCGGCGCGGGAGATCCGCAACGGGTTTCGACAACATCTGGAGGAGCGATTCACCCAACTACCCAGACTCCGCGGCCAGGAGTTTGGCGGCTATTTGGCTGGCTCGCCCCGCCTTACTGCGGACCGAGCGGCTAGCTGCGAGGGGATGGTTACGGAGCGTGAGGTCATTACTGCGTTGAAGCAGGTAGGCCTCAACAAATCTCCGGGACTTGATGGTTTGCCCTATGAATTGTTCTTGAGGCTGTCGCCCATGTTTGTGCCCCTTCTGACGGGCGTGTTTAACCACTGGTTTGTCACGGGCTCGATCCCGAGACAGGTAACCAAAGGAGTGGTCACGCTTCTGAAGAAGGGGAACCAACCTGGAGGGGGGAATCTAGACGATTACAGGCCGATCACTCTGCTTAACGCAGACGTGAAGATTTTGGCTCGCGTTCTCGCAAACCGGATGCAGGTTGTTATCGGTGACTTGATCGAACCGGATCAGAATTACGCTGTGAAGGGTCGATCAATTCAGAACAACTTGCACCTGGTGCGCTTGATCTTAGAGGGTTTAGAAGACGACACGGAAGCCGCGCTGATCAATTTGGATCAGTCCAAGGCGTTCGATAGGGTGGACCATGGGTTCCTGAGGTCTGTTGTGGAAACCGCCGGCTTTGGTCCGGACTTCCGCAAGTGGGTCTCTGCTCTGTATCGTGATCCCGCGGTAGTGGTGCAAGTCAACGGTAGGTTGTCGGAGTCCTTTGGGGTCTCTCGGTCGGTGCGGCAGGGCTGTCCGCTGTCGCCTCTGCTCTATGTCCTGGCGTTGGAGCCCTTCCTTCGCAAATTAAGGGACGAGGCGGCGAGACCAGTCCTACGCGGCATTGCTCTACCTGGCGGCCGATTTGCCAGGGTGTCCGCGTACGCTGATGACGTCACCGTTTTCGCAGCTTGTCGTAACGACATCGAAGCGGTGATAGAGGCGATCGCTGAGTACGAAGTTGTTACAGGGGCCGTGATCAATCGCAGCAAGTCCGTCGGCCTGCGGTTGAGCGCCTGGACCGGGGTAAACTCGCTTCCAGGTGCGTTCGGCTGGACTGATGGCCCGGTTAAGATCCTCGGCGTGTGGTTCGGGCCGGATCTCCAGTTGGACAAGAATTGGTCGGAGGTACAGACGAAGGTCGAATCGTCGGTCGTGTCTTGGATTCGAAGGAGGTTGTCCTTGAAGGGTCGTGCGGAGGCATGCGCCACTTACGTGTTTCCGCTGATCCTTTACCGTTTATCTGTTCTTCCCCTGCCTGCGGACCGCTGTAAGGCTTTAGAGCGCCTCCTTTTTAAACTGCTGTGGAAAGGAGGAAAGCCGTATGTCCGTAGACAGGTCTGTACGCAGAAACTTGGCGAGGGAGGCTTGGGAATGCCGGACTTGAAAAGTCACAAGCATGCTGAAAGACTGGCGTTCCTGAGTCGTACACTGTTAGAGGAGACGCACTGGGTACCAGCGGTGGAACAGGCTTTTCCGCAGCTCGTATCCGCCCCTGCCGCTGAAGGTCGCAGAAGACCAGCAGGGGATTCGCGTTTCTTCACCGAGTGCCGGGCTGCCCTTAGGGCGTTGCCGGGGTCCAGTGACCTTGCGCGGTCTAGGAGGAGGCTGTATCGGGATCTAGTGGTGGGGACCGCTAACGATCCGCTGGTGGAGCGGCTACATCTGTCGGGGGAGGAGGTTCTCTCGCTGTGGAGTTGGGCGCCTGCCAGCAGTCATTTAAATAATTCAGAATTTTCAGTAACGTGGAGACTGGTCCGGGACGCGTTGCCACTTTTCGACCGACTTGCCAGAGATTGCCGGGATAGAGAATTTTATTATCCCCCGTGCCCCCGCTGCAATGACGAGGAGGAGGACGAGACGAGGGAACACGCGTTCTTTCTTTGCAGCGGGGTGCGGAGTCTCTGGAGGTATGTCGAAGAGGTAACGGCTCGCATCGACCCCGAGCGGTCGGTGCCACTTGATTTAGCGTATGTGGTCGATAATGTAGACCCGCCGTTTTCTAGGGAGAAACGGTTGGTGTTTCTAGCGATACTAGCCGTAGCTAGGTTAGTGACGTGGGTTTCACGTCTAGACATCGTCTATGAGGGGCAGTCTGTTTCCGATCGGGATCTGGTCGTTCGTTTTAAGCACCAACTTAAAACGAAAATCAGATGCGATTGGGAAAGGTTGCCCCGCATCGACTTTGATAGAAGATGGGTGCACAACACTAGTTTGTGCATCCGACGAGGAGCCAGGTTCGAGTTCGTGCTTCCCCCTGGTTAGAATTGGTCCTAGGGTGCTGGGGTTGGTGTTTTCTATACTCGGAACCCACCCCAATGTATTTGTTAAACAAGAGTTTACTCTTGTCCATGGGTAGAAGCTAGGGTTAGTTAGGAGACGGTAACCACTTCGAGTGGAAGATGAGTATCTTTATTAGGGCCTAGACTAGGGATGTATGTGTGTCGATCCGGTCCCTGATTTATTTTTATTCGGCACTAGGAGAGCTTCCAAAGATGCCCACTCCCACTTGTTTGTTTTGTCCCCGGCCTTTGTTGCCCCTTATGCATTTTTATCTTGGAAGACGCCGTCCATTCCCGACGAACCCCCTCCACAAGTTATTTTTTCACCAGCAGTTTTTGCTGTCCCGTAGATCCTCCATTCCCCACTAGGGAGCGACCTGCTTGCTTTCACCTTTCCCTTCGGGGAGGGGACCGGAAGACAGTGGGCGTTCCACTAACGAGTAGAGAGTAGGATGGGAGGGTCCCTTACTAATCCGCCCCCATAGGCATTTTGTTAAGTTGTTTTCTTTTTCTTTCTTTTTGGGTGTATTTTAGCTTGCCCCCCTCCCCTTCATCTCACCCCCATTTATTTTTAAAAAAAAAAAAAAAAAAAAAAAAAAAAAAAAAAAAAAAAAAAAAAAAAAAAAAATACTTTTGTTTGTACATATATTTTTGTTTTGTTTTATGTAAATACACTTTTTTATTATTACAGAATGCATGAAGGTCGCCTGCCATCCCGTTAAGCTGGGGAGAATTAGTTTTGTTTTAAATAGGTCCTGGTAAGAATGTAAGGCGAATTGTAGAATGATAGTTCTCTAGTGTAGTCTTTTAATAAAGAACTTGTCTTTCAGTACAAGTCTAGCGTTAGCTTTAGTCAAGACCCGATTTCTTTTTTCCCCCACACCCCCCCTACTTGGCCCTGGTGCCTAAGTTGTTACGGACCCCAAATAAGGCCTTGGCAGTAGATAATGCCAAGGTCGGGGCCGTAACGACTAAATAAATTCTCGGCCTCTTCTGGCTAAGATCAAAGTGTAGTATCTGTTCTTATCAGCTTAATATCTGATAGGTCCCTCGCATGGAGGGATCACGATATTAAACTGATTTTTGGAACTCGGTCAAGGGTTAGGAGCTTGCTCCCCCTTCTCCACGGGTTGGCCTGGTATTGCACTGCCTCCAGGAGTTAACAGCCCCGATTCTGACCCCAGCTCGCTCGGGAAAGAGTCAGAAAACGCAATCCCAAAAACAGACTGACTACTACTTTGATCTTACTACTAAACTAAACGACTTTGTTGGTCCTTACTTCCCTTTACTTAGTTGTTGCTGGCTTTGCTTTCGTTCGCTTTCGGTTCGGTCCGCTCGGCTGGATGGACCGTTCGTTGGTCTCATTAGCTGGATGACGGAGGCGGGCGGGCGGCCCTCCTTGGCCGCTGCCTGCGATCGACGCTTCCACTAGTAGAGAGGGGCCGGGGGTAGGGGGGTCGTTGTCGCTCTGCCCGCAACCTTTGCCGCCCGGACCGGTCCACTGACGACCCCGGCCCCGGAGGGAGCCCCTTTATCGCTTCTCGGCCTCTTCTGGCTAAGATCAAAGTGTAGTATCTGTTCTTATCAGCTTAATATCTGATAGGTCCCTCGCATGGAGGGATCACGATATTAAACTGATTTTTGGAACTCGGTCAAGGGTTAGGAGCTTGCTCCCCCTTCTCCACGGGTTGGCCTGGTATTGCACTGCCTCCAGGAGTTAACAGCCCCGATTCTGACCCCAGCTCGCTCGGGAAAGAGTCAGAAAACGCAATCCCAAAAACAGACTGACTACTACTTTGATCTTACTACTAAACTAAACGACTTTGTTGGTCCTTACTTCCCTTTACTTAGTTGTTGCTGGCTTTGCTTTCGTTCGCTTTCGGTTCGGTCCGCTCGGCTGGATGGACCGTTCGTTGGTCTCATTAGCTGGATGACGGAGGCGGGCGGGCGGCCCTCCTTGGCCGCTGCCTGCGATCGACGCTTCCACTAGTAGAGAGGGGCCGGGGGTAGGGGGGTCGTTGTCGCTCTGCCCGCAACCTTTGCCGCCCGGACCGGTCCACTGACGACCCCGGCCCCGGAGGGAGCCCCTTTATCGCTTCTCGGCCTCTTCTGGCTAAGATCAAAGTGTAGTATCTGTTCTTATCAGCTTAATATCTGATAGGTCCCTCGCATGGAGGGATCACGATATTAAACTGATTTTTGGAACTCGGTCAAGGGTTAGGAGCTTGCTCCCCCTTCTCCACGGGTTGGCCTGGTATTGCACTGCCTCCAGGAGTTAACAGCCCCGATTCTGACCCCAGCTCGCTCGGGAAAGAGTCAGAAAACGCAATCCCAAAAACAGACTGACTACTACTTTGATCTTACTACTAAACTAAACGACTTTGTTGGTCCTTACTTCCCTTTACTTAGTTGTTGCTGGCTTTGCTTTCGTTCGCTTTCGGTTCGGTCCGCTCGGCTGGATGGACCGTTCGTTGGTCTCATTAGCTGGATGACGGAGGCGGGCGGGCGGCCCTCCTTGGCCGCTGCCTGCGATCGACGCTTCCACTAGTAGAGAGGGGCCGGGGGTAGGGGGGTCGTTGTCGCTCTGCCCGCAACCTTTGCCGCCCGGACCGGTCCACTGACGACCCCGGCCCCGGAGGGAGCCCCTTTATCGCTTCTCGGCCTCTTCTGGCTAAGATCAAAGTGTAGTATCTGTTCTTATCAGCTTAATATCTGATAGGTCCCTCGCATGGAGGGATCACGATATTAAACTGATTTTTGGAACTCGGTCAAGGGTTAGGAGCTTGCTCCCCCTTCTCCACGGGTTGGCCTGGTATTGCACTGCCTCCAGGAGTTAACAGCCCCGATTCTGACCCCAGCTCGCTCGGGAAAGAGTCAGAAAACGCAATCCCAAAAACAGACTGACTACTACTTTGATCTTACTACTAAACTAAACGACTTTGTTGGTCCTTACTTCCCTTTACTTAGTTGTTGCTGGCTTTGCTTTCGTTCGCTTTCGGTTCGGTCCGCTCGGCTGGATGGACCGTTCGTTGGTCTCATTAGCTGGATGACGGAGGCGGGCGGGCGGCCCTCCTTGGCCGCTGCCTGCGATCGACGCTTCCACTAGTAGAGAGGGGCCGGGGGTAGGGGGGTCGTTGTCGCTCTGCCCGCAACCTTTGCCGCCCGGACCGGTCCACTGACGACCCCGGCCCCGGAGGGAGCCCCTTTATCGCTTCTCGGCCTCTTCTGGCTAAGATCAAAGTGTAGTATCTGTTCTTATCAGCTTAATATCTGATAGGTCCCTCGCATGGAGGGATCACGATATTAAACTGATTTTTGGAACTCGGTCAAGGGTTAGGAGCTTGCTCCCCCTTCTCCACGGGTTGGCCTGGTATTGCACTGCCTCCAGGAGTTAACAGCCCCGATTCTGACCCCAGCTCGCTCGGGAAAGAGTCAGAAAACGCAATCCCAAAAACAGACTGACTACTACTTTGATCTTACTACTAAACTAAACGACTTTGTTGGTCCTTACTTCCCTTTACTTAGTTGTTGCTGGCTTTGCTTTCGTTCGCTTTCGGTTCGGTCCGCTCGGCTGGATGGACCGTTCGTTGGTCTCATTAGCTGGATGACGGAGGCGGGCGGGCGGCCCTCCTTGGCCGCTGCCTGCGATCGACGCTTCCACTAGTAGAGAGGGGCCGGGGGTAGGGGGGTCGTTGTCGCTCTGCCCGCAACCTTTGCCGCCCGGACCGGTCCACTGACGACCCCGGCCCCGGAGGGAGCCCCTTTATCGCTTCTCGGCCTCTTCTGGCTAAGATCAAAGTGTAGTATCTGTTCTTATCAGCTTAATATCTGATAGGTCCCTCGCATGGAGGGATCACGATATTAAACTGATTTTTGGAACTCGGTCAAGGGTTAGGAGCTTGCTCCCCCTTCTCCACGGGTTGGCCTGGTATTGCACTGCCTCCAGGAGTTAACAGCCCCGATTCTGACCCCAGCTCGCTCGGGAAAGAGTCAGAAAACGCAATCCCAAAAACAGACTGACTACTACTTTGATCTTACTACTAAACTAAACGACTTTGTTGGTCCTTACTTCCCTTTACTTAGTTGTTGCTGGCTTTGCTTTCGTTCGCTTTCGGTTCGGTCCGCTCGGCTGGATGGACCGTTCGTTGGTCTCATTAGCTGGATGACGGAGGCGGGCGGGCGGCCCTCCTTGGCCGCTGCCTGCGATCGACGCTTCCACTAGTAGAGAGGGGCCGGGGGTAGGGGGGTCGTTGTCGCTCTGCCCGCAACCTTTGCCGCCCGGACCGGTCCACTGACGACCCCGGCCCCGGAGGGAGCCCCTTTATCGCTTCTCGGCCTCTTCTGGCTAAGATCAAAGTGTAGTATCTGTTCTTATCAGCTTAATATCTGATAGGTCCCTCGCATGGAGGGATCACGATATTAAACTGATTTTTGGAACTCGGTCAAGGGTTAGGAGCTTGCTCCCCCTTCTCCACGGGTTGGCCTGGTATTGCACTGCCTCCAGGAGTTAACAGCCCCGATTCTGACCCCAGCTCGCTCGGGAAAGAGTCAGAAAACGCAATCCCAAAAACAGACTGACTACTACTTTGATCTTACTACTAAACTAAACGACTTTGTTGGTCCTTACTTCCCTTTACTTAGTTGTTGCTGGCTTTGCTTTCGTTCGCTTTCGGTTCGGTCCGCTCGGCTGGATGGACCGTTCGTTGGTCTCATTAGCTGGATGACGGAGGCGGGCGGGCGGCCCTCCTTGGCCGCTGCCTGCGATCGACGCTTCCACTAGTAGAGAGGGGCCGGGGGTAGGGGGGTCGTTGTCGCTCTGCCCGCAACCTTTGCCGCCCGGACCGGTCCACTGACGACCCCGGCCCCGGAGGGAGCCCCTTTATCGCTTCTCGGCCTCTTCTGGCTAAGATCAAAGTGTAGTATCTGTTCTTATCAGCTTAATATCTGATAGGTCCCTCGCATGGAGGGATCACGATATTAAACTGATTTTTGGAACTCGGTCAAGGGTTAGGAGCTTGCTCCCCCTTCTCCACGGGTTGGCCTGGTATTGCACTGCCTCCAGGAGTTAACAGCCCCGATTCTGACCCCAGCTCGCTCGGGAAAGAGTCAGAAAACGCAATCCCAAAAACAGACTGACTACTACTTTGATCTTACTACTAAACTAAACGACTTTGTTGGTCCTTACTTCCCTTTACTTAGTTGTTGCTGGCTTTGCTTTCGTTCGCTTTCGGTTCGGTCCGCTCGGCTGGATGGACCGTTCGTTGGTCTCATTAGCTGGATGACGGAGGCGGGCGGGCGGCCCTCCTTGGCCGCTGCCTGCGATCGACGCTTCCACTAGTAGAGAGGGGCCGGGGGTAGGGGGGTCGTTGTCGCTCTGCCCGCAACCTTTGCCGCCCGGACCGGTCCACTGACGACCCCGGCCCCGGAGGGAGCCCCTTTATCGCTTCTCGGCCTCTTCTGGCTAAGATCAAAGTGTAGTATCTGTTCTTATCAGCTTAATATCTGATAGGTCCCTCGCATGGAGGGATCACGATATTAAACTGATTTTTGGAACTCGGTCAAGGGTTAGGAGCTTGCTCCCCCTTCTCCACGGGTTGGCCTGGTATTGCACTGCCTCCAGGAGTTAACAGCCCCGATTCTGACCCCAGCTCGCTCGGGAAAGAGTCAGAAAACGCAATCCCAAAAACAGACTGACTACTACTTTGATCTTACTACTAAACTAAACGACTTTGTTGGTCCTTACTTCCCTTTACTTAGTTGTTGCTGGCTTTGCTTTCGTTCGCTTTCGGTTCGGTCCGCTCGGCTGGATGGACCGTTCGTTGGTCTCATTAGCTGGATGACGGAGGCGGGCGGGCGGCCCTCCTTGGCCGCTGCCTGCGATCGACGCTTCCACTAGTAGAGAGGGGCCGGGGGTAGGGGGGTCGTTGTCGCTCTGCCCGCAACCTTTGCCGCCCGGACCGGTCCACTGACGACCCCGGCCCCGGAGGGAGCCCCTTTATCGCTTCTCGGCCTCTTCTGGCTAAGATCAAAGTGTAGTATCTGTTCTTATCAGCTTAATATCTGATAGGTCCCTCGCATGGAGGGATCACGATATTAAACTGATTTTTGGAACTCGGTCAAGGGTTAGGAGCTTGCTCCCCCTTCTCCACGGGTTGGCCTGGTATTGCACTGCCTCCAGGAGTTAACAGCCCCGATTCTGACCCCAGCTCGCTCGGGAAAGAGTCAGAAAACGCAATCCCAAAAACAGACTGACTACTACTTTGATCTTACTACTAAACTAAACGACTTTGTTGGTCCTTACTTCCCTTTACTTAGTTGTTGCTGGCTTTGCTTTCGTTCGCTTTCGGTTCGGTCCGCTCGGCTGGATGGACCGTTCGTTGGTCTCATTAGCTGGATGACGGAGGCGGGCGGGCGGCCCTCCTTGGCCGCTGCCTGCGATCGACGCTTCCACTAGTAGAGAGGGGCCGGGGGTAGGGGGGTCGTTGTCGCTCTGCCCGCAACCTTTGCCGCCCGGACCGGTCCACTGACGACCCCGGCCCCGGAGGGAGCCCCTTTATCGCTTCTCGGCCTCTTCTGGCTAAGATCAAAGTGTAGTATCTGTTCTTATCAGCTTAATATCTGATAGGTCCCTCGCATGGAGGGATCACGATATTAAACTGATTTTTGGAACTCGGTCAAGGGTTAGGAGCTTGCTCCCCCTTCTCCACGGGTTGGCCTGGTATTGCACTGCCTCCAGGAGTTAACAGCCCCGATTCTGACCCCAGCTCGCTCGGGAAAGAGTCAGAAAACGCAATCCCAAAAACAGACTGACTACTACTTTGATCTTACTACTAAACTAAACGACTTTGTTGGTCCTTACTTCCCTTTACTTAGTTGTTGCTGGCTTTGCTTTCGTTCGCTTTCGGTTCGGTCCGCTCGGCTGGATGGACCGTTCGTTGGTCTCATTAGCTGGATGACGGAGGCGGGCGGGCGGCCCTCCTTGGCCGCTGCCTGCGATCGACGCTTCCACTAGTAGAGAGGGGCCGGGGGTAGGGGGGTCGTTGTCGCTCTGCCCGCAACCTTTGCCGCCCGGACCGGTCCACTGACGACCCCGGCCCCGGAGGGAGCCCCTTTATCGCTTCTCGGCCTCTTCTGGCTAAGATCAAAGTGTAGTATCTGTTCTTATCAGCTTAATATCTGATAGGTCCCTCGCATGGAGGGATCACGATATTAAACTGATTTTTGGAACTCGGTCAAGGGTTAGGAGCTTGCTCCCCCTTCTCCACGGGTTGGCCTGGTATTGCACTGCCTCCAGGAGTTAACAGCCCCGATTCTGACCCCAGCTCGCTCGGGAAAGAGTCAGAAAACGCAATCCCAAAAACAGACTGACTACTACTTTGATCTTACTACTAAACTAAACGACTTTGTTGGTCCTTACTTCCCTTTACTTAGTTGTTGCTGGCTTTGCTTTCGTTCGCTTTCGGTTCGGTCCGCTCGGCTGGATGGACCGTTCGTTGGTCTCATTAGCTGGATGACGGAGGCGGGCGGGCGGCCCTCCTTGGCCGCTGCCTGCGATCGACGCTTCCACTAGTAGAGAGGGGCCGGGGGTAGGGGGGTCGTTGTCGCTCTGCCCGCAACCTTTGCCGCCCGGACCGGTCCACTGACGACCCCGGCCCCGGAGGGAGCCCCTTTATCGCTTCTCGGCCTCTTCTGGCTAAGATCAAAGTGTAGTATCTGTTCTTATCAGCTTAATATCTGATAGGTCCCTCGCATGGAGGGATCACGATATTAAACTGATTTTTGGAACTCGGTCAAGGGTTAGGAGCTTGCTCCCCCTTCTCCACGGGTTGGCCTGGTATTGCACTGCCTCCAGGAGTTAACAGCCCCGATTCTGACCCCAGCTCGCTCGGGAAAGAGTCAGAAAACGCAATCCCAAAAACAGACTGACTACTACTTTGATCTTACTACTAAACTAAACGACTTTGTTGGTCCTTACTTCCCTTTACTTAGTTGTTGCTGGCTTTGCTTTCGTTCGCTTTCGGTTCGGTCCGCTCGGCTGGATGGACCGTTCGTTGGTCTCATTAGCTGGATGACGGAGGCGGGCGGGCGGCCCTCCTTGGCCGCTGCCTGCGATCGACGCTTCCACTAGTAGAGAGGGGCCGGGGGTAGGGGGGTCGTTGTCGCTCTGCCCGCAACCTTTGCCGCCCGGACCGGTCCACTGACGACCCCGGCCCCGGAGGGAGCCCCTTTATCGCTTCTCGGCCTCTTCTGGCTAAGATCAAAGTGTAGTATCTGTTCTTATCAGCTTAATATCTGATAGGTCCCTCGCATGGAGGGATCACGATATTAAACTGATTTTTGGAACTCGGTCAAGGGTTAGGAGCTTGCTCCCCCTTCTCCACGGGTTGGCCTGGTATTGCACTGCCTCCAGGAGTTAACAGCCCCGATTCTGACCCCAGCTCGCTCGGGAAAGAGTCAGAAAACGCAATCCCAAAAACAGACTGACTACTACTTTGATCTTACTACTAAACTAAACGACTTTGTTGGTCCTTACTTCCCTTTACTTAGTTGTTGCTGGCTTTGCTTTCGTTCGCTTTCGGTTCGGTCCGCTCGGCTGGATGGACCGTTCGTTGGTCTCATTAGCTGGATGACGGAGGCGGGCGGGCGGCCCTCCTTGGCCGCTGCCTGCGATCGACGCTTCCACTAGTAGAGAGGGGCCGGGGGTAGGGGGGTCGTTGTCGCTCTGCCCGCAACCTTTGCCGCCCGGACCGGTCCACTGACGACCCCGGCCCCGGAGGGAGCCCCTTTATCGCTTCTCGGCCTCTTCTGGCTAAGATCAAAGTGTAGTATCTGTTCTTATCAGCTTAATATCTGATAGGTCCCTCGCATGGAGGGATCACGATATTAAACTGATTTTTGGAACTCGGTCAAGGGTTAGGAGCTTGCTCCCCCTTCTCCACGGGTTGGCCTGGTATTGCACTGCCTCCAGGAGTTAACAGCCCCGATTCTGACCCCAGCTCGCTCGGGAAAGAGTCAGAAAACGCAATCCCAAAAACAGACTGACTACTACTTTGATCTTACTACTAAACTAAACGACTTTGTTGGTCCTTACTTCCCTTTACTTAGTTGTTGCTGGCTTTGCTTTCGTTCGCTTTCGGTTCGGTCCGCTCGGCTGGATGGACCGTTCGTTGGTCTCATTAGCTGGATGACGGAGGCGGGCGGGCGGCCCTCCTTGGCCGCTGCCTGCGATCGACGCTTCCACTAGTAGAGAGGGGCCGGGGGTAGGGGGGTCGTTGTCGCTCTGCCCGCAACCTTTGCCGCCCGGACCGGTCCACTGACGACCCCGGCCCCGGAGGGAGCCCCTTTATCGCTTCTCGGCCTCTTCTGGCTAAGATCAAAGTGTAGTATCTGTTCTTATCAGCTTAATATCTGATAGGTCCCTCGCATGGAGGGATCACGATATTAAACTGATTTTTGGAACTCGGTCAAGGGTTAGGAGCTTGCTCCCCCTTCTCCACGGGTTGGCCTGGTATTGCACTGCCTCCAGGAGTTAACAGCCCCGATTCTGACCCCAGCTCGCTCGGGAAAGAGTCAGAAAACGCAATCCCAAAAACAGACTGACTACTACTTTGATCTTACTACTAAACTAAACGACTTTGTTGGTCCTTACTTCCCTTTACTTAGTTGTTGCTGGCTTTGCTTTCGTTCGCTTTCGGTTCGGTCCGCTCGGCTGGATGGACCGTTCGTTGGTCTCATTAGCTGGATGACGGAGGCGGGCGGGCGGCCCTCCTTGGCCGCTGCCTGCGATCGACGCTTCCACTAGTAGAGAGGGGCCGGGGGTAGGGGGGTCGTTGTCGCTCTGCCCGCAACCTTTGCCGCCCGGACCGGTCCACTGACGACCCCGGCCCCGGAGGGAGCCCCTTTATCGCTTCTCGGCCTCTTCTGGCTAAGATCAAAGTGTAGTATCTGTTCTTATCAGCTTAATATCTGATAGGTCCCTCGCATGGAGGGATCACGATATTAAACTGATTTTTGGAACTCGGTCAAGGGTTAGGAGCTTGCTCCCCCTTCTCCACGGGTTGGCCTGGTATTGCACTGCCTCCAGGAGTTAACAGCCCCGATTCTGACCCCAGCTCGCTCGGGAAAGAGTCAGAAAACGCAATCCCAAAAACAGACTGACTACTACTTTGATCTTACTACTAAACTAAACGACTTTGTTGGTCCTTACTTCCCTTTACTTAGTTGTTGCTGGCTTTGCTTTCGTTCGCTTTCGGTTCGGTCCGCTCGGCTGGATGGACCGTTCGTTGGTCTCATTAGCTGGATGACGGAGGCGGGCGGGCGGCCCTCCTTGGCCGCTGCCTGCGATCGACGCTTCCACTAGTAGAGAGGGGCCGGGGGTAGGGGGGTCGTTGTCGCTCTGCCCGCAACCTTTGCCGCCCGGACCGGTCCACTGACGACCCCGGCCCCGGAGGGAGCCCCTTTATCGCTTCTCGGCCTCTTCTGGCTAAGATCAAAGTGTAGTATCTGTTCTTATCAGCTTAATATCTGATAGGTCCCTCGCATGGAGGGATCACGATATTAAACTGATTTTTGGAACTCGGTCAAGGGTTAGGAGCTTGCTCCCCCTTCTCCACGGGTTGGCCTGGTATTGCACTGCCTCCAGGAGTTAACAGCCCCGATTCTGACCCCAGCTCGCTCGGGAAAGAGTCAGAAAACGCAATCCCAAAAACAGACTGACTACTACTTTGATCTTACTACTAAACTAAACGACTTTGTTGGTCCTTACTTCCCTTTACTTAGTTGTTGCTGGCTTTGCTTTCGTTCGCTTTCGGTTCGGTCCGCTCGGCTGGATGGACCGTTCGTTGGTCTCATTAGCTGGATGACGGAGGCGGGCGGGCGGCCCTCCTTGGCCGCTGCCTGCGATCGACGCTTCCACTAGTAGAGAGGGGCCGGGGGTAGGGGGGTCGTTGTCGCTCTGCCCGCAACCTTTGCCGCCCGGACCGGTCCACTGACGACCCCGGCCCCGGAGGGAGCCCCTTTATCGCTTCTCGGCCTCTTCTGGCTAAGATCAAAGTGTAGTATCTGTTCTTCAGTGCTTGCTCTGGTCTGCTATTAGTTGACGAGTTGGGAGCTTTTGGCCTTTGGTCAAAAGTCTTTTTTCTTTTTTGGCCTCTTTTGGCGTCTTGCTCTTGCGAGGACCAGCCCCTTCTTTGGGGATTGGACCTCCTTGAGAATTTGTTGAATTTTTGTTTTGTTTTTTGTTAACTGTTGTTTTCTATTTTTTTACAGATAGTCCGGGGTCTAGCTAGAGCTTAAGCAGCCGGCAGGGCCAAGGGATACCGACGTGCCTTTTTAGGCGAAGGTCCCTTGGTTTCCGAATCGGCGGGCACTAGTTGGGCTCCGGGCCTTCACTTAGATGGAGCAGGCCTCTGCTCCTGCCACCTTGGGGGACGCCCCAGGTGTAGTGTCCGAGACGGGTCGGGGGGGTGCCATCCCGCAAGGCACCCCCAGTTCGAGAAGGGTCCCCGGGGTCGCCACCCCGGAGTGTTCGGTAGCGTCGGTTGCGTCGGTCGAGTCGGTCGTGTCGGTGTCCGGATCGCGAGCGGGGGTCGCTGCCCCCAGTCCAGTGGTCGAGGCCTCTGGCAGGAGTAGGGAAGGGGTCGAACCCCCTTGGTCAGGTTCGAGACGCGTGTCGGGGGTTGCTGCCCGTAAAGGCAACCCCATTTCGTGCAGGTTGGTAGCCGCCGCTGGCAGCTTGATGGTCGCGGGGGGGACTGCCCTGCAGGGTACCCCCAATAGGGAGAACGCTGATCTGGGGGTAGTTAGCCCTAATGTAGCCGTGGTGGAAGTTGCCCCAACAGCAGCGGTAGGCAAAGTGGGGGAAAAGCTGCCAGGGAAAACTCCAGGGGCCATGTCGAGAGAACAAGTGGCCGAAGCCTGGAGGAACTCAATGAGGGAGTCAACAGGAGGAAAAGAGGCAGCAACGTGGAAGGAGGCGCGAAAAGATAGGAGAAGGCCGGTAAAGCGTTGGTGGGTCACGGATGAGGGTCCCCCAACGGAAACGCAGTCCGAAAAAAGCAGCCCCCAAAAACCAGCAACGGAGGGACTAAGAAAGGTTAGATCCGAGGAGGTGATCGTAGTAGATGGGTGCTCCCAGGGGTCAGGGAGGGCGTCGGATAAGGATGCGGTTCCAGCCAGCGCGGAGGATTGGCCAGCCCTCACCAGGGATGATTCACCAATACCGGCTGCGCAAAAGGAAGTATCGGCAGCCTGGTCCGGAGTAAAATTGCCAGCAGGAATTCCCGGAGGAAAAAAGAAGACCCCCCAATACTATAAAGACCTCCTGGAAAATAATTTCAAAGAATATGCGGCTGGTAACGTGATGAAGGTGGTGCCAGAAGTCCAGGAGGCAATGCAGGACAGGTCAATCGCCTTCCTCACCTTCGACGAGAAGGGGAAGGGACTAACGAGGATCCCAGCTGAAAAGATGCTAGAAATCCTGGGTGAGCTGCGGATTCCGGCCCAGTACTTGGTGCGACGGTTTTTTGCCATGTGGGATATCCTTTTGCCAACGAGGGAAGACGCAGAGAGGTTGGCAAAAGGAGATCTCACCTGGAAGAATTTTCGACTGCGGCCGGAATACAAATCAAAGAGGAGGGCAGCGGTTACAGTGAAGGGAGTGCCCAGCTTCATTTCGGAAGACCAGCTGGGCGCCACGATGGCACAGTACGGGGAGGTCGAGAGTGTGCAGCCGGTGATTGGCCCCCGAGGAATCCGGATGGGGGAGATAAGACTGGACATGAGGGTGGACCGAAAGGAGGTCGAAAAAATCCCCTCCCAACTTTCATGTGAGGGCTGGACAATGCTGGTCATTGTTGAAGGAAGAAGGCCGCACTGCTGGTCCTGCCAGAAACCAGGCCATGTGTCCCGCTTCTGTCCTAAAAGGATAGAAGCCGAAAAAGAAACAGCAGCAAAGAAACTAAGCGAGGACAAGGCGGCGGACAGGAACGAGGCCGGCACCTGGAGTAAGGTGGTCTCCAGGAAAACGAAAAAGATGGAAGTGGCCGCTCCAATAACAACACCCAGAGGAGCGGCAGGGTCGGCCAAAAGAAAACTCAGGGTCAGCTCCTCCGAGTCGGAAGAAGAAGAAGGAGGAGGGGCCAAAAAAGATGCGAAAAGAGAGAAAATGATAGAAGAAGACCCTGAGCATCCAACACAGGTCCCCGAAGAGGATGTCCAGGCCACCCCTCCCCTATTCAGTACCCCTCCAGAGGAAAAGGAGCCGGGCGAAGCTCCAGAAACACCGATGGAGGCTGAGGAGCCAACCAAAAAACGACCAGATGAGAGGCCTGCAGCTCCCAGAGAAGGCAAGTCCAGAAAGTTTCCCTTCTGGCCGGGAGAAAAAATCTGCCAAGTCAGAATGGAAGAATCGGTCAGCGACCTCAATGGAAGACAAAGGAAATTTTTGAGGTCCCTCGAAAACCTCTCAAAGGTGGACGAGAAGGAGGTCGCTGACCCTAGGAATTTTGCGGATGCTCCTCAGCTGATTACGTTCGTCCGGCCAAATAGGGGAGGGCGAGCGAAAGCCTTATGGAGGATGCTAGAAGAAAGCAAGACGGCCTTTAAGGGATTAAAAATATTCGACGGGGAGCACCCATCACTAGGGCAAATAGCCAAAAAATGCGAAGGGAGGGTCCCCATTTATGTTCACCCCTCCCTGTATAGGGCTCTAAAAATTACGTTTCCTCTGGACGTTGGGGGCCTGGCTAGAGACGGACGGCTTACGTCCGACCTGCTCTCGGGCAGTCTTGGCCAGGCTTTTGACGTCCTATCCCCCGAGGACTTCAGACCCCTAGTCGACGAATTTTTCTAGATAGGGAAGCATGGCCACGGGCTTGAACCTGGCTAGTTTAAATGCGAGGGGCATGAGATCTCGAAGCAAGGCTGCTCGCGTGCTGAGGGATCTCGTGGCCCTTGAGGTAGATATAGCTGCGTTACAGGAGACCCACTTTGTTGGGCCCGGGGATTGCAGTGTGCTGGTCAACGACTTTGACGTTTACTCAGCATACGGCAATCTCCGTAGCAGTGGGGTTTCTGTTCTAGTAAGTCGCACCCTGTCTGCGACGGTTACCGTTATCCACGCCGACGCTCATGGGAGGCTGGTCGTGGTCGATGTTGCCGTTAAAAGCGGCGTGTTCCGGATAGTGGCAGTTTATGCACCTAACATCCCCAGCGAGAGGGTTTCCTTTTTTCGGCGGGTGGAGGTGTTTCTCTCTTCGGGTCCGGAGCGGGTAGTGTTAATGGGGGACTGGAATGCCGTCCTGGACCCCAGCATAGATAAGGTCGGGGGGGTTAGAGGGTCGGGTTGGTGTGAAAGCAGCCTGTCTGACCTGATGGCCTCGTGCGATCTGGTCGATAGGTTCCGTCTGGATCACCCCGGGAGGGAGATGTGGACGTGGCATACTAGTGCGGCCTCCAGTCCAAGTACATACTTGGACAGGATGTTAATTAGAAGGGGCGACGTAGATTTTCTATCTTGTCCCACGTTCCACTGGCTAGGTCATTCGGACCACAAACTCGTGTTGGCCCGTTTGAAGTTAGGTAATAGGCCTAGGTTGGCTGGCTACTGGAAGTTGAACGCCTCCTTGTTGGAGTCGGAAGACTTCCGGGAGCGGCTGACAACACTAATCCAGAGGGAGTTAGTGGGGGCGGTTACCGGGAGTAGCTGGTGGGTTAAGCTTAAGGTCACCATTAGGCGCTTTTGTGTCCACTATAGCCAAAGCCTCGCGTTAGTTAGGGCTCGGACCAAAAGGCACTTAGACGATAGACTGACCCGGGCGGTGGCAGGGGGGGATTCCCTAGAACTAGCTCTAGTAAAGGAGGACCTGAATCGCTTGGCTAGCGAGCGATACACAGGTCAGGTAGTTAGAGCTAGGTTAAAAAGAGTCTCCAACGAAGCCGCGAACGTTGACGCTGTTGAGCGTGGGGCTGCTTTAAGACGTGGCTCGGATGGGTACATTCGGGAAGTGAAAGACCTGGAAGGGCGCTCTCTCGTGTCGGCGCGGGAGATCTGCAACGGGTTTCGACAACATCTGGAGGAGCGATTCACCCAACTACCCAGACTCCGCGGCCAGGAGTTTGGCGGCTATTTGGCTGGCTCGCCCCGCCTTACTGCGGACCGAGCGGCTAGCTGCGAGGGGATGGTTACGGAGCGTGAGGTCATTACTGCGTTGAAGCAGGTAGGCCTCAACAAATCTCCGGGACTTGATGGTTTGCCCTATGAATTGTTCTTGAGGCTGTCGCCCATGTTTGTGCCCCTTCTGACGGGCGTGTTTAACCACTGGTTTGTCACGGGCTCGATCCCGAGACAGGTAACCAAAGGAGTGGTCACGCTTCTGAAGAAGGGGAACCAACCTGGAGGGGGGAATCTAGACGATTACAGGCCGATCACTCTGCTTAACGCAGACGTGAAGATTTTGGCTCGCGTTCTCGCAAACCGGATGCAGGTTGTTATCGGTGACTTGATCGAACCGGATCAGAATTACGCTGTGAAGGGTCGATCAATTCAGAACAACTTGCACCTGGTGCGCTTGATCTTAGAGGGTTTAGAAGACGACACGGAAGCCGCGCTGATCAATTTGGATCAGTCCAAGGCGTTCGATAGGGTGGACCATGGGTTCCTGAGGTCTGTTGTGGAAACCGCCGGCTTTGGTCCGGACTTCCGCAAGTGGGTCTCTGCTCTGTATCGTGATCCCGCGGTAGTGGTGCAAGTCAACGGTAGGTTGTCGGAGTCCTTTGGGGTCTCTCGGTCGGTGCGGCAGGGCTGTCCGCTGTCGCCTCTGCTCTATGTCCTGGCGTTGGAGCCCTTCCTTCGCAAATTAAGGGACGAGGCGGCGAGACCAGTCCTACGCGGCATTGCTCTACCTGGCGGCCGATTTGCCAGGGTGTCCGCGTACGCTGATGACGTCACCGTTTTCGCAGCTTGTCGTAACGACATCGAAGCGGTGATAGAGGCGATCGCTGAGTACGAAGTTGTTACAGGGGCCGTGATCAATCGCAGCAAGTCCGTCGGCCTGCGGTTGAGCGCCTGGACCGGGGTAAACTCGCTTCCAGGTGCGTTCGGCTGGACTGATGGCCCGGTTAAGATCCTCGGCGTGTGGTTCGGGCCGGATCTCCAGTTGGACAAGAATTGGTCGGAGGTACAGACGAAGGTCGAATCGTCGGTCGTGTCTTGGATTCGAAGGAGGTTGTCCTTGAAGGGTCGTGCGGAGGCATGCGCCACTTACGTGTTTCCGCTGATCCTTTACCGTTTATCTGTTCTTCCCCTGCCTGCGGACCGCTGTAAGGCTTTAGAGCGCCTCCTTTTTAAACTGCTGTGGAAAGGAGGAGAGCCGTATGTCCGTAGACAGGTCTGTACGCAGAAACTTGGCGAGGGAGGCTTGGGAATGCCGGACTTGAAAAGTCACAAGCATGCTGAAAGACTGGCGTTCCTGAGTCGTACACTGTTAGAGGAGACGCACTGGGTGCCAGCGGTGGAACAGGCTTTTCCGCAGCTCGTATCCGCCCCTGCCGCTGAAGGTCGCAGAAGACCAGCAGGGGATTCGCGTTTCTTCACCGAGTGCCGGGCTGCCCTTAGGGCGTTGCCGGGGTCCAGTGACCTTGCGCGGTCTAGGAGGAGGCTGTATCGGGATCTAGTGGTGGGGACCGCTAACGATCCGCTGGTGGAGCGGCTACATCTGTCGGGGGAGGAGGTTCTCTCGCTGTGGAGTTGGGCGCCTGCCAGCAGTCATTTAAATAATTCAGAATTTTCAGTAACGTGGAGACTGGTCCGGGACGCGTTGCCACTTTTCGACCGACTTGCCAGGGATTGCCGGGATAGAGAATTTTATTATCCCCCGTGCCCCCGCTGCAATGACGAGGAGGAGGACGAGACGAGGGAACACGCGTTCTTTCTTTGCAGCGGGGTGCGGAGTCTCTGGAGGTATGTCGAAGAGGTAACGGCTCGCATCGACCCCGAGCGGTCGGTGCCACTTGATTTAGCGTATGTGGTCGATAATGTGGACCCGCCGTTTTCTAGGGAGAAACGGTTGGTGTTTCTAGCGATACTAGCCGTAGCTAGGTTAGTGACGTGGGTTTCACGTCTAGACATCGTCTATGAGGGGCAGTCTGTTTCCGATCGGGATCTGGTCGTTCGTTTTAAGCACCAACTTAAAACGAAAATCAGATGCGATTGGGAAAGGTTGCCCCGCATCGACTTTGATAGAAGATGGGTGCACAACACTAGTTTGTGCATCCGACGAGGAGCCAGGTTCGAGTTCGTGCTTCCCCCTGGTTAGAATTGGTCCTAGGGTGCTGGGGTTGGTGTTTTCTATACTCGGAACCCACCCCAACGTATTTGTTAAACAAGAGTTTACTCTTGTCCATGGGTAGAAGCTAGGGTTAGTTAGGAGATGGTAACCACTTCGAGTGGAAGATGAGTATCTTTATTAGGGCCTAGACTAGGGATGTATGTGTGTCGATCCGGTCCCTGATTTATTTTTATTCGGCACTAGGAGAGCTTCCAAAGATGCCCACTCCCACTTGTTTGTTTTGTCCCCGGCCTTTGTTGCCCCTTATGCATTTTTATCTTGGAAGACGCCGTCCATTCCCGACGAACCCCCTCCACAAGTTATTTTTTCACCAGCAGTTTTTGCTGTCCCGTAGATCCTCCATTCCCCACTAGGGAGCGACCTGCTTGCTTTCACCTTTCCCTTCGGGGAGGGGACCGGAAGACAGTGGGCGTTCCACTAACGAGTAGAGAGTAGGATGGGAGGGTCCCTTACTAATCCGCCCCCATAGGCATTTTGTTAAGTTGTTTTCTTTTTCTTTCTTTTTGGGTGTATTTTAGCTTGCCCCCCTCCCCTTCATCTCACCCCCATTTATTTAAAAAAAAAAAAAAAAAAAAAAAAAAAAAAAAAAAAAAAAAAAAAAAAAAAAAAAAAAAAAATACTTTTGTTTGTACATATATAATTTTTGTTTTGTTTTTATGTAAATACACTTTTTTATTATTACAGAATGCATGAAGGTCGCCTGCCATCCCGTTAAGCTGGGGAGAATTAGTTTTGTTTTAAATAGGTCCTGGTAAGAATGTAAGGCGAATTGTAGAATGATAGTTCTCTAGTGTAGTCTTTTAATAAAGAACTTGTCTTTCAGTACAAGTCTAGCGTTAGCTTTAGTCAAGACCCGATTTCTTTTTTCCCCACACCCCCCTACTTGGCCCTGGTGCCTAAGTTGTTACGGACCCCAAATAAGGCCTTGGCAGTAGATAATGCCAAGGTCGGGGCCGTAACGACTAAATAAATTCTCGGCCTCTTCTGGCTAAGATCAAAGTGTAGTATCTGTTCTTATCAGCTTAATATCTGATAGGTCCCTCGCATGGAGGGATCACGATATTAAACTGATTTTTGGAACTCGGTCAAGGGTTAGGAGCTTGCTCCCCCTTCTCCACGGGTTGGCCTGGTATTGCACTGCCTCCAGGAGTTAACAGCCCCGATTCTGACCCCAGCTCGCTCGGGAAAGAGTCAGAAAACGCAATCCCAAAAACAGACTGACTACTACTTTGATCTTACTACTAAACTAAACGACTTTGTTGGTCCTTACTTCCCTTTACTTAGTTGTTGCTGGCTTTGCTTTCGTTCGCTTTCGGTTCGGTCCGCTCGGCTGGATGGACCGTTCGTTGGTCTCATTAGCTGGATGACGGAGGCGGGCGGGCGGCCCTCCTTGGCCGCTGCCTGCGATCGACGCTTCCACTAGTAGAGAGGGGCCGGGGGTAGGGGGGTCGTTGTCGCTCTGCCCGCAACCTTTGCCGCCCGGACCGGTCCACTGACGACCCCGGCCCCGGAGGGAGCCCCTTTATCGCTTCTCGGCCTCTTCTGGCTAAGATCAAAGTGTAGTATCTGTTCTTATCAGCTTAATATCTGATAGGTCCCTCGCATGGAGGGATCACGATATTAAACTGATTTTTGGAACTCGGTCAAGGGTTAGGAGCTTGCTCCCCCTTCTCCACGGGTTGGCCTGGTATTGCACTGCCTCCAGGAGTTAACAGCCCCGATTCTGACCCCAGCTCGCTCGGGAAAGAGTCAGAAAACGCAATCCCAAAAACAGACTGACTACTACTTTGATCTTACTACTAAACTAAACGACTTTGTTGGTCCTTACTTCCCTTTACTTAGTTGTTGCTGGCTTTGCTTTCGTTCGCTTTCGGTTCGGTCCGCTCGGCTGGATGGACCGTTCGTTGGTCTCATTAGCTGGATGACGGAGGCGGGCGGGCGGCCCTCCTTGGCCGCTGCCTGCGATCGACGCTTCCACTAGTAGAGAGGGGCCGGGGGTAGGGGGGTCGTTGTCGCTCTGCCCGCAACCTTTGCCGCCCGGACCGGTCCACTGACGACCCCGGCCCCGGAGGGAGCCCCTTTATCGCTTCTCGGCCTCTTCTGGCTAAGATCAAAGTGTAGTATCTGTTCTTATCAGCTTAATATCTGATAGGTCCCTCGCATGGAGGGATCACGATATTAAACTGATTTTTGGAACTCGGTCAAGGGTTAGGAGCTTGCTCCCCCTTCTCCACGGGTTGGCCTGGTATTGCACTGCCTCCAGGAGTTAACAGCCCCGATTCTGACCCCAGCTCGCTCGGGAAAGAGTCAGAAAACGCAATCCCAAAAACAGACTGACTACTACTTTGATCTTACTACTAAACTAAACGACTTTGTTGGTCCTTACTTCCCTTTACTTAGTTGTTGCTGGCTTTGCTTTCGTTCGCTTTCGGTTCGGTCCGCTCGGCTGGATGGACCGTTCGTTGGTCTCATTAGCTGGATGACGGAGGCGGGCGGGCGGCCCTCCTTGGCCGCTGCCTGCGATCGACGCTTCCACTAGTAGAGAGGGGCCGGGGGTAGGGGGGTCGTTGTCGCTCTGCCCGCAACCTTTGCCGCCCGGACCGGTCCACTGACGACCCCGGCCCCGGAGGGAGCCCCTTTATCGCTTCTCGGCCTCTTCTGGCTAAGATCAAAGTGTAGTATCTGTTCTTATCAGCTTAATATCTGATAGGTCCCTCGCATGGAGGGATCACGATATTAAACTGATTTTTGGAACTCGGTCAAGGGTTAGGAGCTTGCTCCCCCTTCTCCACGGGTTGGCCTGGTATTGCACTGCCTCCAGGAGTTAACAGCCCCGATTCTGACCCCAGCTCGCTCGGGAAAGAGTCAGAAAACGCAATCCCAAAAACAGACTGACTACTACTTTGATCTTACTACTAAACTAAACGACTTTGTTGGTCCTTACTTCCCTTTACTTAGTTGTTGCTGGCTTTGCTTTCGTTCGCTTTCGGTTCGGTCCGCTCGGCTGGATGGACCGTTCGTTGGTCTCATTAGCTGGATGACGGAGGCGGGCGGGCGGCCCTCCTTGGCCGCTGCCTGCGATCGACGCTTCCACTAGTAGAGAGGGGCCGGGGGTAGGGGGGTCGTTGTCGCTCTGCCCGCAACCTTTGCCGCCCGGACCGGTCCACTGACGACCCCGGCCCCGGAGGGAGCCCCTTTATCGCTTCTCGGCCTCTTCTGGCTAAGATCAAAGTGTAGTATCTGTTCTTATCAGCTTAATATCTGATAGGTCCCTCGCATGGAGGGATCACGATATTAAACTGATTTTTGGAACTCGGTCAAGGGTTAGGAGCTTGCTCCCCCTTCTCCACGGGTTGGCCTGGTATTGCACTGCCTCCAGGAGTTAACAGCCCCGATTCTGACCCCAGCTCGCTCGGGAAAGAGTCAGAAAACGCAATCCCAAAAACAGACTGACTACTACTTTGATCTTACTACTAAACTAAACGACTTTGTTGGTCCTTACTTCCCTTTACTTAGTTGTTGCTGGCTTTGCTTTCGTTCGCTTTCGGTTCGGTCCGCTCGGCTGGATGGACCGTTCGTTGGTCTCATTAGCTGGATGACGGAGGCGGGCGGGCGGCCCTCCTTGGCCGCTGCCTGCGATCGACGCTTCCACTAGTAGAGAGGGGCCGGGGGTAGGGGGGTCGTTGTCGCTCTGCCCGCAACCTTTGCCGCCCGGACCGGTCCACTGACGACCCCGGCCCCGGAGGGAGCCCCTTTATCGCTTCTCGGCCTCTTCTGGCTAAGATCAAAGTGTAGTATCTGTTCTTATCAGCTTAATATCTGATAGGTCCCTCGCATGGAGGGATCACGATATTAAACTGATTTTTGGAACTCGGTCAAGGGTTAGGAGCTTGCTCCCCCTTCTCCACGGGTTGGCCTGGTATTGCACTGCCTCCAGGAGTTAACAGCCCCGATTCTGACCCCAGCTCGCTCGGGAAAGAGTCAGAAAACGCAATCCCAAAAACAGACTGACTACTACTTTGATCTTACTACTAAACTAAACGACTTTGTTGGTCCTTACTTCCCTTTACTTAGTTGTTGCTGGCTTTGCTTTCGTTCGCTTTCGGTTCGGTCCGCTCGGCTGGATGGACCGTTCGTTGGTCTCATTAGCTGGATGACGGAGGCGGGCGGGCGGCCCTCCTTGGCCGCTGCCTGCGATCGACGCTTCCACTAGTAGAGAGGGGCCGGGGGTAGGGGGGTCGTTGTCGCTCTGCCCGCAACCTTTGCCGCCCGGACCGGTCCACTGACGACCCCGGCCCCGGAGGGAGCCCCTTTATCGCTTCTCGGCCTCTTCTGGCTAAGATCAAAGTGTAGTATCTGTTCTTATCAGCTTAATATCTGATAGGTCCCTCGCATGGAGGGATCACGATATTAAACTGATTTTTGGAACTCGGTCAAGGGTTAGGAGCTTGCTCCCCCTTCTCCACGGGTTGGCCTGGTATTGCACTGCCTCCAGGAGTTAACAGCCCCGATTCTGACCCCAGCTCGCTCGGGAAAGAGTCAGAAAACGCAATCCCAAAAACAGACTGACTACTACTTTGATCTTACTACTAAACTAAACGACTTTGTTGGTCCTTACTTCCCTTTACTTAGTTGTTGCTGGCTTTGCTTTCGTTCGCTTTCGGTTCGGTCCGCTCGGCTGGATGGACCGTTCGTTGGTCTCATTAGCTGGATGACGGAGGCGGGCGGGCGGCCCTCCTTGGCCGCTGCCTGCGATCGACGCTTCCACTAGTAGAGAGGGGCCGGGGGTAGGGGGGTCGTTGTCGCTCTGCCCGCAACCTTTGCCGCCCGGACCGGTCCACTGACGACCCCGGCCCCGGAGGGAGCCCCTTTATCGCTTCTCGGCCTCTTCTGGCTAAGATCAAAGTGTAGTATCTGTTCTTATCAGCTTAATATCTGATAGGTCCCTCGCATGGAGGGATCACGATATTAAACTGATTTTTGGAACTCGGTCAAGGGTTAGGAGCTTGCTCCCCCTTCTCCACGGGTTGGCCTGGTATTGCACTGCCTCCAGGAGTTAACAGCCCCGATTCTGACCCCAGCTCGCTCGGGAAAGAGTCAGAAAACGCAATCCCAAAAACAGACTGACTACTACTTTGATCTTACTACTAAACTAAACGACTTTGTTGGTCCTTACTTCCCTTTACTTAGTTGTTGCTGGCTTTGCTTTCGTTCGCTTTCGGTTCGGTCCGCTCGGCTGGATGGACCGTTCGTTGGTCTCATTAGCTGGATGACGGAGGCGGGCGGGCGGCCCTCCTTGGCCGCTGCCTGCGATCGACGCTTCCACTAGTAGAGAGGGGCCGGGGGTAGGGGGGTCGTTGTCGCTCTGCCCGCAACCTTTGCCGCCCGGACCGGTCCACTGACGACCCCGGCCCCGGAGGGAGCCCCTTTATCGCTTCTCGGCCTCTTCTGGCTAAGATCAAAGTGTAGTATCTGTTCTTATCAGCTTAATATCTGATAGGTCCCTCGCATGGAGGGATCACGATATTAAACTGATTTTTGGAACTCGGTCAAGGGTTAGGAGCTTGCTCCCCCTTCTCCACGGGTTGGCCTGGTATTGCACTGCCTCCAGGAGTTAACAGCCCCGATTCTGACCCCAGCTCGCTCGGGAAAGAGTCAGAAAACGCAATCCCAAAAACAGACTGACTACTACTTTGATCTTACTACTAAACTAAACGACTTTGTTGGTCCTTACTTCCCTTTACTTAGTTGTTGCTGGCTTTGCTTTCGTTCGCTTTCGGTTCGGTCCGCTCGGCTGGATGGACCGTTCGTTGGTCTCATTAGCTGGATGACGGAGGCGGGCGGGCGGCCCTCCTTGGCCGCTGCCTGCGATCGACGCTTCCACTAGTAGAGAGGGGCCGGGGGTAGGGGGGTCGTTGTCGCTCTGCCCGCAACCTTTGCCGCCCGGACCGGTCCACTGACGACCCCGGCCCCGGAGGGAGCCCCTTTATCGCTTCTCGGCCTCTTCTGGCTAAGATCAAAGTGTAGTATCTGTTCTTATCAGCTTAATATCTGATAGGTCCCTCGCATGGAGGGATCACGATATTAAACTGATTTTTGGAACTCGGTCAAGGGTTAGGAGCTTGCTCCCCCTTCTCCACGGGTTGGCCTGGTATTGCACTGCCTCCAGGAGTTAACAGCCCCGATTCTGACCCCAGCTCGCTCGGGAAAGAGTCAGAAAACGCAATCCCAAAAACAGACTGACTACTACTTTGATCTTACTACTAAACTAAACGACTTTGTTGGTCCTTACTTCCCTTTACTTAGTTGTTGCTGGCTTTGCTTTCGTTCGCTTTCGGTTCGGTCCGCTCGGCTGGATGGACCGTTCGTTGGTCTCATTAGCTGGATGACGGAGGCGGGCGGGCGGCCCTCCTTGGCCGCTGCCTGCGATCGACGCTTCCACTAGTAGAGAGGGGCCGGGGGTAGGGGGGTCGTTGTCGCTCTGCCCGCAACCTTTGCCGCCCGGACCGGTCCACTGACGACCCCGGCCCCGGAGGGAGCCCCTTTATCGCTTCTCGGCCTCTTCTGGCTAAGATCAAAGTGTAGTATCTGTTCTCAGTGCGAAACTTTTGCTCTTCCGATTGTCCAAGAAGGGATCTGCCACCGGGCTTTTTAGCCAGGTTAAGGCATCTTTTTTACGTCTGCAAGGACCAGACCCCCTCCTTTGGGGAGTCAGGACCTTCAGCATAGTCTAAGGTTTTAGTCTTAAGTTTTAGTATTAAGTAGTTTTAAGGTTTTCTTCTTTTCTCCCTCTCTCTGGGAGGAATGTCTACTTCTCCCTCTTAATTAACTAGCGGCACTCTGACCCGCTAGTCTTTTGTCTTTCTTCGCTGCTCTCCCGTTGGATCGAGCAGACCGGGTCTCTTTGTCGCTTCCTGTTGGGGTTGTTTGTGGGAAGGGTTTTGGGGTTAATACCTCTTCGTTTTTGCCTTCTCTCTGGGCAAAGATGCCTTTCCCTCTCTCCTCTTAATTGCGACGCGGCACTCTGACCCGCTAGCCACCACTGCGTCTATCTTCTCTGCTCTCCCCCCGCAAGGGGGGATCGAGCTGACTAACCCGACTCCCCCGCAAGGGGAGGTCAAAACTCTGTCTCTCTTCACCCCTGGCCACCCCCTCCATCCCTTTGTCCCCCATACTGTTTTATTTTTCCTCCCTCCCAGGCCGGGTCTGCGTAAGCGGCCAACTCCCCCACCACGATGCCAAGCAGGCGGGGTACCTCACCCCAAATGCGTGACATCGCTCCCCCTGAGAAATCCCCGGAAAAGGGAGTCAATTCCCGGCCCCGGGCTAGTGGAGAGATGAAGAGCAAGCTGGATGATGGTGCCAAGGTAGGGCCGCAGCCCGCGGCGACCTTGGATGGAAGCAGAGGGGTAGGGCCGCAGCCCGCGGCGACCCCCAGTGAAACTACCAAAAAGGAGCAGACGGCTCCCCACGAGGGCAACCGAAATACAAAAGCGGGCTCAAGTTGTCCAGTTGGAAAAAAGGAAGAGGGGCACGGACAAGTGACACCCCAGAGCCCAAAAGCAACGGTGGCAACACCAGCACAACGCCACTCCGCTCCCCAAAAGAGGGACTCCCCAACAACCGTAGGGGAAAAGGGAAAGAACAACCCCTCTAAGGATACTGAAGAAGAGCTGTTCAGTGAAACCATCTCCTCCTTACAGTCATTATTCGAGGAGGACATGGTGGATCCGTCACCCTCGAACACTCCCCAAGAGGGCAACGGCAGTAAACAAGCAGCCGAACATACAAGGCATATCTCGACCGGCAACAACACGTCGCATACGGAAGAGATATCGAAAGCAGAGGCCGCTACTAAAACTACGATGACCTCCCCAGAAGCGGAACGCCCTACATCGAAGGAGAAAGCGGCCCAACCACAGAAGAAGAGGACGGAGAAGGACCCGGAAAGTCGGGGGAGCCAGCACGCTTCATCAACTGCGGACTGGCCCACCCTGCCTGGAAAAGGTCAGACCCCCAACTCTATGACCAGTTCTTCCTCCACCAAGCAAAAAGCGCCTGTCACCGCTCCCTCAGCTCCTGGTCCATCGAACACACAACAAGGAGGAGTCGCAGCATGGGGACAGAAAGAGGAGGAGAAAATGACTCCTCAGGAATACCGTGACCTCTTCCTCTCGACATACAAAAGCGTCACGGAAGGAAACACGGTTCAGCCACTCCCAGGTCAGGTGGAAAGTTTAGAGAAGAGAGTGTTATCTCTAATCACCTCTGACACTAAGACCAGAAGCCTGACAGGGTTAAATAAAGAAACAATGGTGAAGATCCTGATGGAGCAGAACATCCCTGCGAATTACATCTGCAGGAAAAGCTATGCCATGTGGGATGTCCTGCTCCCCACCCCAGAAGACGCCGTCAGACTTGCTAAGGCAAACCACCAATCAAAAAATATAAAACTACATCCGGTTTACCTTAACAAAAGAAGAACAGTGGTGTCGGTGCTGAACGTCCCCTGCTACATGGGAGCAAGACAGCTGGGGGCCATCCTCAGCCAATATGGAGATGTCGAGGAGGTCACGCCCTGCCGCGGTCAGAGAAACATCATGACCGGCGACTACAAGGTGCAGATGGTGGTGGATAAGGTGGGCTTCTTCAGCATCCCGGCCACGATCCAGTTTGGGGATTGGACGCTCTCATTGATAGTCGAAGGGAGGAGACCCCACTGCTGGCAATGCCAACAACAGGGCCATATGGCCAAGGACTGCCCCAAACGGAAAGCAGCCAGCAGAAAACCGGAGGCGTCCAAAGCCGCAGTCATGGCCCCCGCTCCAGCTAAAACTACAAACCCCCCAGAAGCCAAACAGGGATGGGTGACGGTCGCGAAAAAGGGCAAGACCAGCATACAGCCTTGCACGCAAGTAGCGAAAACAGCCCAACCCGAAGACAATGGAAAAGAAATCACCAACATGGACACACAAATACCAGCCTCCTCGAATAAAAGAAAACTTCAAGAATCCGAGGAGGAAGCAGTGTCGGAGGAAGAGGAAGAAGCCTCACCGACCAGGACAGCGCTGAGCGCTACAGAAATAAGAAGAGCTAGGAGGAGAAAGAGCCGGAAAATGAGGGCAGACCACCAAACCCCCACAGAGACTGACTTACCAGCTGAAAATCAGTCGCTGCGCCCCGTCTCCTCTTCGACTCCCCAGCCTAAGCTACAAACATCCCCCTCGCCCGCACTCCCTAACACGCCGATAGATGCTACGTGCCCCGTGTCTTGCGACAAGTCCACTAACGTCGCTTCAGAACAAAACACTCTCTCCCCAAAAAACTCTCCCCCTACTCAGCATCAAGAGAACCCCTCCCCGGCGGGGAGAACAGAAAGAACCAAGAAGCTGCCATTCCTGCCAGGAGGCAGGATATGCGAAACGGACCTTCAGCGGATTACACCAGAACTGAAAGGAAAGCAGAAGGTCCGTTTCAACAAGCTCCAAAACTTTTTATATGTGGGTGGTGACAGAGTCACACAACCACACTGCTTTAAAGATGCCCCCTTACTGACAACTTTTGTAAGGGCCAACAAGGACTCGAGAACGGAGGGTCTATGGGCAATGCTGGAGGCAGCCAAGGAGGCAATACCAGGCCAACAGCTTGTCGACATGGACCACCCGTCTCTTAAAAACCTATCAGTGAAATGCGAAGGTCGCACACCCCTGTATGTCCATCCTTCCCTATACAGGGCATTAAAACTAACTTTTCCCCTGGACGTGGGAGGCGTTGCCAAGGATGGATTACCTTCTGCGGAGCTGCTGACCGGAAGCCTTGGGCAAGCCTGCTACGTCCTCACTCCCGAGGACTTCAGACCCGTCTGTGACACTGCCTAAGGTAAGTGAACATGGCTTTAAACTTGGCTACATTTAATGTGAGGGGCATCAGGTGTCGAAGCAAGGCCTCGCGCGTTGTGAGAGACCTGGTGTCCCTTAAGGTAGATATCGCCGCTATCCAGGAGACCCACTTTGTTTGTGACGAGGATTGTCAGGTGCTGGTAAACGATTACGATGTTTACTCAGCATATGGCAATACTTATAGTCGTGGAATCTCCTTGCTAGTGAAACGCACCCTGTCAGCGTCGGTGAATGTTGTTCACGCAGGCGAGGACGGGCGGGCGCTTGTTGTTGATGTTGCTGTTAATTGTAGTGCTTTTCGGATTGTTGCTGTTTATGCTCCCAATGCTGCTGTAGAGAGGGCAACCTTTTTTCGACGGTTGGAGGGCTTCTTAGTGGATCCGGAACGGTTAGTTTTAATGGGTGATTGGAATGCAATCCTTGATCCCAGTATAGATAAGGTCGGGGGAGCTAGTGGGTCGGCGTGGTGTGACAGCTCTCTGTCTGACCTGATGGCTTCGTGCGATCTCGTCGACAGATTTCGTCTTGATCATCCAGGGCGGGAGATGTGGACGTGGCATTCTGTAGTGCCTTCCCATCCGAGTACTTACTTGGATCGGATGTTAGTTAGAAGAGGCGACATAGACTTCCTATCTTGCCCCACGTTCCACTTATTAGGACACTCGGACCATAAACTTGTTATGGCCCGTTTGAACTTAAGTGCTAGGCCTAAACTGGCCGGATACTGGAAGTTCAACATCTACTTGCTGGAGCTGGAGGACTACCGGTTGAAGGTCACTGAGCTAATTCAGAGGGCTTTAGTGGGGGCGGTTACAGGGAGTAAGTGGTGGGTTAGTCTTAAGGCTAAAATTAGGCGCTTCTCTGTCAAGTATAGCCAACGCCTCGCGTTAGATAAGGCTGAGGCAAAGAAGCGCTTAGAGGATAAGCTGACCCGGGCGGTGGAAGGGGGGGATCCCCTAGAGTTAGCACTAGCTAAACAAGATCTCAACCGCTTGGCTAGCGAGCGGTATGAAGGTCAAGTAGTTAGGGCTAGGTTAAATAAAGTTTCTAACGAGGCTGTGAATGTTGACGCCGTTGAGCGTAAGGCTGCTTTAAGGCGCGGTTCGGATGGGTACATTCGTAAAGTACATAACCTGGAAGGACACGCTTTAGTATCGACTCGGGAGATCTGCGAGGGGTTTCGGGAGCATCTATCGGTGCGCTTCACCCAACTACCCAGGCTCAGGGTTGATGAGTTTGGCAGCTATTTGGCTGACTCGCCCCGCCTCACGGCGGCTCGAGCGGCTAGCTGTGATGGTCTTATTACTGAACATGAGGTCATTACTGCGTTGAAGCAGGTCGGCTATAACAAATCTCCGGGGCTTGATGGTTTACCCTACGAGTTCTACTTGAGGCTGTCGCCCATGTTGGTCCCTCTTCTGAAGGATATGTTCAACCATTGGTTTGCCCAGGGCTCCATCCCTGGACAGGTGACCAAGGGTGTGATCACATTGCTGAGGAAAGGTCAACGGCATGGCGGGAGGGAAAACTTTGATGATTTTAGGCCCTTGACTCTGCTAAACACAGAGTTAAAGATTTTGGCAAAGATTCTTGCGAATCGCTTGCAGGTTGTCATCACTGATTTGATCGAACCAGACCAGACTTATGCTGTGAAGGGGAGATCAATTCAAGACAATTTGCACTTGATACGCTCGATCATAGAGGGGACAGAAGACGACGCCGAAGCCGCGCTGATCAGTTTGGATCAGTCCAAGGCATTCGATAGGGTCGACCATCGGTTCCTAGGATCTGTGTTAGAGGCCGCCGGATTTAATCCGGACTTCCGCAAGTGGATCTTTGTTCTGTATGACAGGCCAACGGTGGCGGTGCAGATCAACGGTAAGCTATCGGAGTCATTCGCTGTCTCTCGGTCGGTGCGACAGGGTTGTCCGCTGTCGCCTCTGCTGTATGTCCTGGCGTTGGAACCCCTCCTTCGCAATTTAAGGGACGAGGCGACTACACCAGTCCTGCGCGGAATAGCTCTCCCTGGAGGCACACGAGCCAGGGTTTCCGCGTTCGCCGATGACGTCACCGTGTTCGTGTCTTGCCTCACGGACATTCAAGCGGTGGTCGAGGCGCTCGCTCGATACGAAGAAGTAACAGGGGCCATCTTCAACCGTAGCAAGTCTGCTGGCCTGCGGTTGGGGGCCTGGACCGGGGTAAACTCGCTTCCAGGTATTTTCAGCTGGACCGATGGACCGGTCCGTATTCTCGGTGTCTGGTTTGGACCGGGACTTCAGCTGGAAAAGAATTGGTCGGAAGTACAGTCTAAGGTCAAATCGTCAGTCAAGACTTGGATTGGAAGGAAATTGTCCTTGAAGGGTCGGGCGGAGGCGTGTGCTACATACGTCTTTCCGCTCATCCTTTACCGTTTGTCTGTACTTCCTCTCCCTGCAGAACGCCTAACCCGCTTACAAGGGCGCCTCGATTCACTTTTGTGGAACGAGGGTAAGCACTATGTCTGCAGAGAGGTCTGTGTTCAACGTCCGAGCGAGGGAGGCCTGAGTCAGCCCAGTCTCTTGTGTCACAGAAACGCCGAGAGATTGGCTTTCCTGGGTCGTTCGCTTGAAGGAGACGCTCCTTGGGTCCCTGTGGTTGAGAACTCGTTTCCCAATCTCAAACCCAACCCTTCGGTAGAAGGTCGTCGTAGACCGAAGGGGGAGTCCAAGTTCTTCTCCGAATGCCGGACCGCTCTTAGAGCTTTGCCGGGGACCAGTGTCCTCGATCAGCCAAGGAAGGAACTGTATCGGGATTTAGTGGAGGGGACCGCGAAGGATCCACTTTGTAGGCGGATGGGATGGTCGATGAAGGTTGTCCGTTCTCAATGGTGTTGGGCGCCGGGACGGGAGATTCTGAATAACTCGGAATTCTCCCTGACTTGGCGACTGGTCCGAAATGCGCTGCCCCTCTTCGACGAACTTTTCCGGTATAAAGAACATACCAGGCGCTTCTGTCCGTGCTGTGACGAACGCGAGCCCGAAACTATCGAGCACGCGTTTTTTAGTTGCAGCCGGATACAGCCCCTTTTAAAGTACGTCGAGGGGGTAACAGCTCGCATCGATGCCGAGTGTCTGCTCGATCTCGACGTAGGAACTTTTGTGTACAACATGGAGCCGCCGTTCCCCAGGGAGGAAAGTTTGGTTTTCCTGGCGATCCTAGCAGTAGCGCGCATGACCATCTGGATCACGCGCCTCAAGTTGGTCCGCGAAGGGACATCTGTTCCGGATCGGGATCTGATCGTTTACTTTAAACATTTGCTTAAAGTAAAGATCAGATGCGATTGGAAGAGGTTGCCTAGAGTGGAATTTGACAAGAGGTGGGTGCACAGCACTAGTTTGTGCATCCGTCGAGGAGCCAAGTTTCAATACGTGTTCCCTCCTTAGGCATGGCATGGGCGGTGCTGGGTCCTACGGAACCCATCCCGCCTAGGTTAGCATAAGTTCAAGTAAAGTAACTCTTGACTGGTGGTACAAATGAGATCCTGTCCCTGATTTTATTTTTTGGTATTAGAGTACCTCTGAGTCTGCCCAACCCCTCTGCTCCTCAGGTTTATTTTCTGATGTCCCCGGTCGCTCCCCTACTCAGAGGTCACCCTCCTACCCCCTCCATCCGTTGCTGTATTTTCTCCCACCTCTATTAAGGCCATTTCCCCATACCCATTAGGGACGCCCTGCTTGTTTTCGGTTCCCCGGAAAACAGTGGGAAATCTAACCACATAGAATAGTACAGGGGGGTCTTACTAACAACACATTAGTAGTTTTTTCCCTTATTTTTTGAAAATGAACATTTTTATTAGTATAGTCCCACTCCACGAACATTTTATTCCCAATTAATTCAAAAACTCTTTTCAATGAAATCGAACTTTATTTTCTAACACATGCACATACACACACAAAAAAAAAAAAAAAAAAAAAAAAAAAAAAAAAAAAAAAAAAAAAAAAAAAAAAAAAAAAAAAAAAAATGCACACACAACACACAGATAAGGTTTTACAAATTGTACATAAGTTATTTTTTACACTAAACGCTGGGGTATTAGTTAGATTAAGATCCACAGAGTGATTGAGGTATTTTGGTAAATGTTGCCAGTCAAGAGTAAGACTTCAAAGTCTCATCTGTTAGATAGTCACAAAGACCCTGTACCCTCCCCCTCCCAATTTCTTATAGGGCCTTGTGCCTAATTTTGTTGTGTTGATTTTTGTTTTTTATAATTTGAAATTGTAAATGCATTTTTTGACTACAATAAAATAAATAAATAAGATCAAAGTGTAGTATCTGTTCTTATCAGCTTAATATCTGATAGGTCCCTCGCATGGAGGGATCACGATATTAAACTGATTTTTGGAACTCGGTCAAGGGTTAGGAGCTTGCTCCCCCTTCTCCACGGGTTGGCCTGGTATTGCACTGCCTCCAGGAGTTAACAGCCCCGATTCTGACCCCAGCTCGCTCGGGAAAGAGTCAGAAAACGCAATCCCAAAAACAGACTGACTACTACTTTGATCTTACTACTAAACTAAACGACTTTGTTGGTCCTTACTTCCCTTTACTTAGTTGTTGCTGGCTTTGCTTTCGTTCGCTTTCGGTTCGGTCCGCTCGGCTGGATGGACCGTTCGTTGGTCTCATTAGCTGGATGACGGAGGCGGGCGGGCGGCCCTCCTTGGCCGCTGCCTGCGATCGACGCTTCCACTAGTAGAGAGGGGCCGGGGGTAGGGGGGTCGTTGTCGCTCTGCCCGCAACCTTTGCCGCCCGGACCGGTCCACTGACGACCCCGGCCCCGGAGGGAGCCCCTTTATCGCTTCTCGGCCTCTTCTGGCTAAGATCAAAGTGTAGTATCTGTTCTTATCAGCTTAATATCTGATAGGTCCCTCGCATGGAGGGATCACGATATTAAACTGATTTTTGGAACTCGGTCAAGGGTTAGGAGCTTGCTCCCCCTTCTCCACGGGTTGGCCTGGTATTGCACTGCCTCCAGGAGTTAACAGCCCCGATTCTGACCCCAGCTCGCTCGGGAAAGAGTCAGAAAACGCAATCCCAAAAACAGACTGACTACTACTTTGATCTTACTACTAAACTAAACGACTTTGTTGGTCCTTACTTCCCTTTACTTAGTTGTTGCTGGCTTTGCTTTCGTTCGCTTTCGGTTCGGTCCGCTCGGCTGGATGGACCGTTCGTTGGTCTCATTAGCTGGATGACGGAGGCGGGCGGGCGGCCCTCCTTGGCCGCTGCCTGCGATCGACGCTTCCACTAGTAGAGAGGGGCCGGGGGTAGGGGGGTCGTTGTCGCTCTGCCCGCAACCTTTGCCGCCCGGACCGGTCCACTGACGACCCCGGCCCCGGAGGGAGCCCCTTTATCGCTTCTCGGCCTCTTCTGGCTAAGATCAAAGTGTAGTATCTGTTCTTATCAGCTTAATATCTGATAGGTCCCTCGCATGGAGGGATCACGATATTAAACTGATTTTTGGAACTCGGTCAAGGGTTAGGAGCTTGCTCCCCCTTCTCCACGGGTTGGCCTGGTATTGCACTGCCTCCAGGAGTTAACAGCCCCGATTCTGACCCCAGCTCGCTCGGGAAAGAGTCAGAAAACGCAATCCCAAAAACAGACTGACTACTACTTTGATCTTACTACTAAACTAAACGACTTTGTTGGTCCTTACTTCCCTTTACTTAGTTGTTGCTGGCTTTGCTTTCGTTCGCTTTCGGTTCGGTCCGCTCGGCTGGATGGACCGTTCGTTGGTCTCATTAGCTGGATGACGGAGGCGGGCGGGCGGCCCTCCTTGGCCGCTGCCTGCGATCGACGCTTCCACTAGTAGAGAGGGGCCGGGGGTAGGGGGGTCGTTGTCGCTCTGCCCGCAACCTTTGCCGCCCGGACCGGTCCACTGACGACCCCGGCCCCGGAGGGAGCCCCTTTATCGCTTCTCGGCCTCTTCTGGCTAAGATCAAAGTGTAGTATCTGTTCTTATCAGCTTAATATCTGATAGGTCCCTCGCATGGAGGGATCACGATATTAAACTGATTTTTGGAACTCGGTCAAGGGTTAGGAGCTTGCTCCCCCTTCTCCACGGGTTGGCCTGGTATTGCACTGCCTCCAGGAGTTAACAGCCCCGATTCTGACCCCAGCTCGCTCGGGAAAGAGTCAGAAAACGCAATCCCAAAAACAGACTGACTACTACTTTGATCTTACTACTAAACTAAACGACTTTGTTGGTCCTTACTTCCCTTTACTTAGTTGTTGCTGGCTTTGCTTTCGTTCGCTTTCGGTTCGGTCCGCTCGGCTGGATGGACCGTTCGTTGGTCTCATTAGCTGGATGACGGAGGCGGGCGGGCGGCCCTCCTTGGCCGCTGCCTGCGATCGACGCTTCCACTAGTAGAGAGGGGCCGGGGGTAGGGGGGTCGTTGTCGCTCTGCCCGCAACCTTTGCCGCCCGGACCGGTCCACTGACGACCCCGGCCCCGGAGGGAGCCCCTTTATCGCTTCTCGGCCTCTTCTGGCTAAGATCAAAGTGTAGTATCTGTTCTTATCAGCTTAATATCTGATAGGTCCCTCGCATGGAGGGATCACGATATTAAACTGATTTTTGGAACTCGGTCAAGGGTTAGGAGCTTGCTCCCCCTTCTCCACGGGTTGGCCTGGTATTGCACTGCCTCCAGGAGTTAACAGCCCCGATTCTGACCCCAGCTCGCTCGGGAAAGAGTCAGAAAACGCAATCCCAAAAACAGACTGACTACTACTTTGATCTTACTACTAAACTAAACGACTTTGTTGGTCCTTACTTCCCTTTACTTAGTTGTTGCTGGCTTTGCTTTCGTTCGCTTTCGGTTCGGTCCGCTCGGCTGGATGGACCGTTCGTTGGTCTCATTAGCTGGATGACGGAGGCGGGCGGGCGGCCCTCCTTGGCCGCTGCCTGCGATCGACGCTTCCACTAGTAGAGAGGGGCCGGGGGTAGGGGGGTCGTTGTCGCTCTGCCCGCAACCTTTGCCGCCCGGACCGGTCCACTGACGACCCCGGCCCCGGAGGGAGCCCCTTTATCGCTTCTCGGCCTCTTCTGGCTAAGATCAAAGTGTAGTATCTGTTCTTATCAGCTTAATATCTGATAGGTCCCTCGCATGGAGGGATCACGATATTAAACTGATTTTTGGAACTCGGTCAAGGGTTAGGAGCTTGCTCCCCCTTCTCCACGGGTTGGCCTGGTATTGCACTGCCTCCAGGAGTTAACAGCCCCGATTCTGACCCCAGCTCGCTCGGGAAAGAGTCAGAAAACGCAATCCCAAAAACAGACTGACTACTACTTTGATCTTACTACTAAACTAAACGACTTTGTTGGTCCTTACTTCCCTTTACTTAGTTGTTGCTGGCTTTGCTTTCGTTCGCTTTCGGTTCGGTCCGCTCGGCTGGATGGACCGTTCGTTGGTCTCATTAGCTGGATGACGGAGGCGGGCGGGCGGCCCTCCTTGGCCGCTGCCTGCGATCGACGCTTCCACTAGTAGAGAGGGGCCGGGGGTAGGGGGGTCGTTGTCGCTCTGCCCGCAACCTTTGCCGCCCGGACCGGTCCACTGACGACCCCGGCCCCGGAGGGAGCCCCTTTATCGCTTCTCGGCCTCTTCTGGCTAAGATCAAAGTGTAGTATCTGTTCTTATCAGCTTAATATCTGATAGGTCCCTCGCATGGAGGGATCACGATATTAAACTGATTTTTGGAACTCGGTCAAGGGTTAGGAGCTTGCTCCCCCTTCTCCACGGGTTGGCCTGGTATTGCACTGCCTCCAGGAGTTAACAGCCCCGATTCTGACCCCAGCTCGCTCGGGAAAGAGTCAGAAAACGCAATCCCAAAAACAGACTGACTACTACTTTGATCTTACTACTAAACTAAACGACTTTGTTGGTCCTTACTTCCCTTTACTTAGTTGTTGCTGGCTTTGCTTTCGTTCGCTTTCGGTTCGGTCCGCTCGGCTGGATGGACCGTTCGTTGGTCTCATTAGCTGGATGACGGAGGCGGGCGGGCGGCCCTCCTTGGCCGCTGCCTGCGATCGACGCTTCCACTAGTAGAGAGGGGCCGGGGGTAGGGGGGTCGTTGTCGCTCTGCCCGCAACCTTTGCCGCCCGGACCGGTCCACTGACGACCCCGGCCCCGGAGGGAGCCCCTTTATCGCTTCTCGGCCTCTTCTGGCTAAGATCAAAGTGTAGTATCTGTTCTTATCAGCTTAATATCTGATAGGTCCCTCGCATGGAGGGATCACGATATTAAACTGATTTTTGGAACTCGGTCAAGGGTTAGGAGCTTGCTCCCCCTTCTCCACGGGTTGGCCTGGTATTGCACTGCCTCCAGGAGTTAACAGCCCCGATTCTGACCCCAGCTCGCTCGGGAAAGAGTCAGAAAACGCAATCCCAAAAACAGACTGACTACTACTTTGATCTTACTACTAAACTAAACGACTTTGTTGGTCCTTACTTCCCTTTACTTAGTTGTTGCTGGCTTTGCTTTCGTTCGCTTTCGGTTCGGTCCGCTCGGCTGGATGGACCGTTCGTTGGTCTCATTAGCTGGATGACGGAGGCGGGCGGGCGGCCCTCCTTGGCCGCTGCCTGCGATCGACGCTTCCACTAGTAGAGAGGGGCCGGGGGTAGGGGGGTCGTTGTCGCTCTGCCCGCAACCTTTGCCGCCCGGACCGGTCCACTGACGACCCCGGCCCCGGAGGGAGCCCCTTTATCGCTTCTCGGCCTCTTCTGGCTAAGATCAAAGTGTAGTATCTGTTCTTATCAGCTTAATATCTGATAGGTCCCTCGCATGGAGGGATCACGATATTAAACTGATTTTTGGAACTCGGTCAAGGGTTAGGAGCTTGCTCCCCCTTCTCCACGGGTTGGCCTGGTATTGCACTGCCTCCAGGAGTTAACAGCCCCGATTCTGACCCCAGCTCGCTCGGGAAAGAGTCAGAAAACGCAATCCCAAAAACAGACTGACTACTACTTTGATCTTACTACTAAACTAAACGACTTTGTTGGTCCTTACTTCCCTTTACTTAGTTGTTGCTGGCTTTGCTTTCGTTCGCTTTCGGTTCGGTCCGCTCGGCTGGATGGACCGTTCGTTGGTCTCATTAGCTGGATGACGGAGGCGGGCGGGCGGCCCTCCTTGGCCGCTGCCTGCGATCGACGCTTCCACTAGTAGAGAGGGGCCGGGGGTAGGGGGGTCGTTGTCGCTCTGCCCGCAACCTTTGCCGCCCGGACCGGTCCACTGACGACCCCGGCCCCGGAGGGAGCCCCTTTATCGCTTCTCGGCCTCTTCTGGCTAAGATCAAAGTGTAGTATCTGTTCTTATCAGCTTAATATCTGATAGGTCCCTCGCATGGAGGGATCACGATATTAAACTGATTTTTGGAACTCGGTCAAGGGTTAGGAGCTTGCTCCCCCTTCTCCACGGGTTGGCCTGGTATTGCACTGCCTCCAGGAGTTAACAGCCCCGATTCTGACCCCAGCTCGCTCGGGAAAGAGTCAGAAAACGCAATCCCAAAAACAGACTGACTACTACTTTGATCTTACTACTAAACTAAACGACTTTGTTGGTCCTTACTTCCCTTTACTTAGTTGTTGCTGGCTTTGCTTTCGTTCGCTTTCGGTTCGGTCCGCTCGGCTGGATGGACCGTTCGTTGGTCTCATTAGCTGGATGACGGAGGCGGGCGGGCGGCCCTCCTTGGCCGCTGCCTGCGATCGACGCTTCCACTAGTAGAGAGGGGCCGGGGGTAGGGGGGTCGTTGTCGCTCTGCCCGCAACCTTTGCCGCCCGGACCGGTCCACTGACGACCCCGGCCCCGGAGGGAGCCCCTTTATCGCTTCTCGGCCTCTTCTGGCTAAGATCAAAGTGTAGTATCTGTTCTTATCAGCTTAATATCTGATAGGTCCCTCGCATGGAGGGATCACGATATTAAACTGATTTTTGGAACTCGGTCAAGGGTTAGGAGCTTGCTCCCCCTTCTCCACGGGTTGGCCTGGTATTGCACTGCCTCCAGGAGTTAACAGCCCCGATTCTGACCCCAGCTCGCTCGGGAAAGAGTCAGAAAACGCAATCCCAAAAACAGACTGACTACTACTTTGATCTTACTACTAAACTAAACGACTTTGTTGGTCCTTACTTCCCTTTACTTAGTTGTTGCTGGCTTTGCTTTCGTTCGCTTTCGGTTCGGTCCGCTCGGCTGGATGGACCGTTCGTTGGTCTCATTAGCTGGATGACGGAGGCGGGCGGGCGGCCCTCCTTGGCCGCTGCCTGCGATCGACGCTTCCACTAGTAGAGAGGGGCCGGGGGTAGGGGGGTCGTTGTCGCTCTGCCCGCAACCTTTGCCGCCCGGACCGGTCCACTGACGACCCCGGCCCCGGAGGGAGCCCCTTTATCGCTTCTCGGCCTCTTCTGGCTAAGATCAAAGTGTAGTATCTGTTCTTATCAGCTTAATATCTGATAGGTCCCTCGCATGGAGGGATCACGATATTAAACTGATTTTTGGAACTCGGTCAAGGGTTAGGAGCTTGCTCCCCCTTCTCCACGGGTTGGCCTGGTATTGCACTGCCTCCAGGAGTTAACAGCCCCGATTCTGACCCCAGCTCGCTCGGGAAAGAGTCAGAAAACGCAATCCCAAAAACAGACTGACTACTACTTTGATCTTACTACTAAACTAAACGACTTTGTTGGTCCTTACTTCCCTTTACTTAGTTGTTGCTGGCTTTGCTTTCGTTCGCTTTCGGTTCGGTCCGCTCGGCTGGATGGACCGTTCGTTGGTCTCATTAGCTGGATGACGGAGGCGGGCGGGCGGCCCTCCTTGGCCGCTGCCTGCGATCGACGCTTCCACTAGTAGAGAGGGGCCGGGGGTAGGGGGGTCGTTGTCGCTCTGCCCGCAACCTTTGCCGCCCGGACCGGTCCACTGACGACCCCGGCCCCGGAGGGAGCCCCTTTATCGCTTCTCGGCCTCTTCTGGCTAAGATCAAAGTGTAGTATCTGTTCTTATCAGCTTAATATCTGATAGGTCCCTCGCATGGAGGGATCACGATATTAAACTGATTTTTGGAACTCGGTCAAGGGTTAGGAGCTTGCTCCCCCTTCTCCACGGGTTGGCCTGGTATTGCACTGCCTCCAGGAGTTAACAGCCCCGATTCTGACCCCAGCTCGCTCGGGAAAGAGTCAGAAAACGCAATCCCAAAAACAGACTGACTACTACTTTGATCTTACTACTAAACTAAACGACTTTGTTGGTCCTTACTTCCCTTTACTTAGTTGTTGCTGGCTTTGCTTTCGTTCGCTTTCGGTTCGGTCCGCTCGGCTGGATGGACCGTTCGTTGGTCTCATTAGCTGGATGACGGAGGCGGGCGGGCGGCCCTCCTTGGCCGCTGCCTGCGATCGACGCTTCCACTAGTAGAGAGGGGCCGGGGGTAGGGGGGTCGTTGTCGCTCTGCCCGCAACCTTTGCCGCCCGGACCGGTCCACTGACGACCCCGGCCCCGGAGGGAGCCCCTTTATCGCTTCTCGGCCTCTTCTGGCTAAGATCAAAGTGTAGTATCTGTTCTTATCAGCTTAATATCTGATAGGTCCCTCGCATGGAGGGATCACGATATTAAACTGATTTTTGGAACTCGGTCAAGGGTTAGGAGCTTGCTCCCCCTTCTCCACGGGTTGGCCTGGTATTGCACTGCCTCCAGGAGTTAACAGCCCCGATTCTGACCCCAGCTCGCTCGGGAAAGAGTCAGAAAACGCAATCCCAAAAACAGACTGACTACTACTTTGATCTTACTACTAAACTAAACGACTTTGTTGGTCCTTACTTCCCTTTACTTAGTTGTTGCTGGCTTTGCTTTCGTTCGCTTTCGGTTCGGTCCGCTCGGCTGGATGGACCGTTCGTTGGTCTCATTAGCTGGATGACGGAGGCGGGCGGGCGGCCCTCCTTGGCCGCTGCCTGCGATCGACGCTTCCACTAGTAGAGAGGGGCCGGGGGTAGGGGGGTCGTTGTCGCTCTGCCCGCAACCTTTGCCGCCCGGACCGGTCCACTGACGACCCCGGCCCCGGAGGGAGCCCCTTTATCGCTTCTCGGCCTCTTCTGGCTAAGATCAAAGTGTAGTATCTGTTCTTATCAGCTTAATATCTGATAGGTCCCTCGCATGGAGGGATCACGATATTAAACTGATTTTTGGAACTCGGTCAAGGGTTAGGAGCTTGCTCCCCCTTCTCCACGGGTTGGCCTGGTATTGCACTGCCTCCAGGAGTTAACAGCCCCGATTCTGACCCCAGCTCGCTCGGGAAAGAGTCAGAAAACGCAATCCCAAAAACAGACTGACTACTACTTTGATCTTACTACTAAACTAAACGACTTTGTTGGTCCTTACTTCCCTTTACTTAGTTGTTGCTGGCTTTGCTTTCGTTCGCTTTCGGTTCGGTCCGCTCGGCTGGATGGACCGTTCGTTGGTCTCATTAGCTGGATGACGGAGGCGGGCGGGCGGCCCTCCTTGGCCGCTGCCTGCGATCGACGCTTCCACTAGTAGAGAGGGGCCGGGGGTAGGGGGGTCGTTGTCGCTCTGCCCGCAACCTTTGCCGCCCGGACCGGTCCACTGACGACCCCGGCCCCGGAGGGAGCCCCTTTATCGCTTCTCGGCCTCTTCTGGCTAAGATCAAAGTGTAGTATCTGTTCTTATCAGCTTAATATCTGATAGGTCCCTCGCATGGAGGGATCACGATATTAAACTGATTTTTGGAACTCGGTCAAGGGTTAGGAGCTTGCTCCCCCTTCTCCACGGGTTGGCCTGGTATTGCACTGCCTCCAGGAGTTAACAGCCCCGATTCTGACCCCAGCTCGCTCGGGAAAGAGTCAGAAAACGCAATCCCAAAAACAGACTGACTACTACTTTGATCTTACTACTAAACTAAACGACTTTGTTGGTCCTTACTTCCCTTTACTTAGTTGTTGCTGGCTTTGCTTTCGTTCGCTTTCGGTTCGGTCCGCTCGGCTGGATGGACCGTTCGTTGGTCTCATTAGCTGGATGACGGAGGCGGGCGGGCGGCCCTCCTTGGCCGCTGCCTGCGATCGACGCTTCCACTAGTAGAGAGGGGCCGGGGGTAGGGGGGTCGTTGTCGCTCTGCCCGCAACCTTTGCCGCCCGGACCGGTCCACTGACGACCCCGGCCCCGGAGGGAGCCCCTTTATCGCTTCTCGGCCTCTTCTGGCTAAGATCAAAGTGTAGTATCTGTTCTTATCAGCTTAATATCTGATAGGTCCCTCGCATGGAGGGATCACGATATTAAACTGATTTTTGGAACTCGGTCAAGGGTTAGGAGCTTGCTCCCCCTTCTCCACGGGTTGGCCTGGTATTGCACTGCCTCCAGGAGTTAACAGCCCCGATTCTGACCCCAGCTCGCTCGGGAAAGAGTCAGAAAACGCAATCCCAAAAACAGACTGACTACTACTTTGATCTTACTACTAAACTAAACGACTTTGTTGGTCCTTACTTCCCTTTACTTAGTTGTTGCTGGCTTTGCTTTCGTTCGCTTTCGGTTCGGTCCGCTCGGCTGGATGGACCGTTCGTTGGTCTCATTAGCTGGATGACGGAGGCGGGCGGGCGGCCCTCCTTGGCCGCTGCCTGCGATCGACGCTTCCACTAGTAGAGAGGGGCCGGGGGTAGGGGGGTCGTTGTCGCTCTGCCCGCAACCTTTGCCGCCCGGACCGGTCCACTGACGACCCCGGCCCCGGAGGGAGCCCCTTTATCGCTTCTCGGCCTCTTCTGGCTAAGATCAAAGTGTAGTATCTGTTCTTATCAGCTTAATATCTGATAGGTCCCTCGCATGGAGGGATCACGATATTAAACTGATTTTTGGAACTCGGTCAAGGGTTAGGAGCTTGCTCCCCCTTCTCCACGGGTTGGCCTGGTATTGCACTGCCTCCAGGAGTTAACAGCCCCGATTCTGACCCCAGCTCGCTCGGGAAAGAGTCAGAAAACGCAATCCCAAAAACAGACTGACTACTACTTTGATCTTACTACTAAACTAAACGACTTTGTTGGTCCTTACTTCCCTTTACTTAGTTGTTGCTGGCTTTGCTTTCGTTCGCTTTCGGTTCGGTCCGCTCGGCTGGATGGACCGTTCGTTGGTCTCATTAGCTGGATGACGGAGGCGGGCGGGCGGCCCTCCTTGGCCGCTGCCTGCGATCGACGCTTCCACTAGTAGAGAGGGGCCGGGGGTAGGGGGGTCGTTGTCGCTCTGCCCGCAACCTTTGCCGCCCGGACCGGTCCACTGACGACCCCGGCCCCGGAGGGAGCCCCTTTATCGCTTCTCGGCCTCTTCTGGCTAAGATCAAAGTGTAGTATCTGTTCTTATCAGCTTAATATCTGATAGGTCCCTCGCATGGAGGGATCACGATATTAAACTGATTTTTGGAACTCGGTCAAGGGTTAGGAGCTTGCTCCCCCTTCTCCACGGGTTGGCCTGGTATTGCACTGCCTCCAGGAGTTAACAGCCCCGATTCTGACCCCAGCTCGCTCGGGAAAGAGTCAGAAAACGCAATCCCAAAAACAGACTGACTACTACTTTGATCTTACTACTAAACTAAACGACTTTGTTGGTCCTTACTTCCCTTTACTTAGTTGTTGCTGGCTTTGCTTTCGTTCGCTTTCGGTTCGGTCCGCTCGGCTGGATGGACCGTTCGTTGGTCTCATTAGCTGGATGACGGAGGCGGGCGGGCGGCCCTCCTTGGCCGCTGCCTGCGATCGACGCTTCCACTAGTAGAGAGGGGCCGGGGGTAGGGGGGTCGTTGTCGCTCTGCCCGCAACCTTTGCCGCCCGGACCGGTCCACTGACGACCCCGGCCCCGGAGGGAGCCCCTTTATCGCTTCTCGGCCTCTTCTGGCTAAGATCAAAGTGTAGTATCTGTTCTTATCAGCTTAATATCTGATAGGTCCCTCGCATGGAGGGATCACGATATTAAACTGATTTTTGGAACTCGGTCAAGGGTTAGGAGCTTGCTCCCCCTTCTCCACGGGTTGGCCTGGTATTGCACTGCCTCCAGGAGTTAACAGCCCCGATTCTGACCCCAGCTCGCTCGGGAAAGAGTCAGAAAACGCAATCCCAAAAACAGACTGACTACTACTTTGATCTTACTACTAAACTAAACGACTTTGTTGGTCCTTACTTCCCTTTACTTAGTTGTTGCTGGCTTTGCTTTCGTTCGCTTTCGGTTCGGTCCGCTCGGCTGGATGGACCGTTCGTTGGTCTCATTAGCTGGATGACGGAGGCGGGCGGGCGGCCCTCCTTGGCCGCTGCCTGCGATCGACGCTTCCACTAGTAGAGAGGGGCCGGGGGTAGGGGGGTCGTTGTCGCTCTGCCCGCAACCTTTGCCGCCCGGACCGGTCCACTGACGACCCCGGCCCCGGAGGGAGCCCCTTTATCGCTTCTCGGCCTCTTCTGGCTAAGATCAAAGTGTAGTATCTGTTCTTATCAGCTTAATATCTGATAGGTCCCTCGCATGGAGGGATCACGATATTAAACTGATTTTTGGAACTCGGTCAAGGGTTAGGAGCTTGCTCCCCCTTCTCCACGGGTTGGCCTGGTATTGCACTGCCTCCAGGAGTTAACAGCCCCGATTCTGACCCCAGCTCGCTCGGGAAAGAGTCAGAAAACGCAATCCCAAAAACAGACTGACTACTACTTTGATCTTACTACTAAACTAAACGACTTTGTTGGTCCTTACTTCCCTTTACTTAGTTGTTGCTGGCTTTGCTTTCGTTCGCTTTCGGTTCGGTCCGCTCGGCTGGATGGACCGTTCGTTGGTCTCATTAGCTGGATGACGGAGGCGGGCGGGCGGCCCTCCTTGGCCGCTGCCTGCGATCGACGCTTCCACTAGTAGAGAGGGGCCGGGGGTAGGGGGGTCGTTGTCGCTCTGCCCGCAACCTTTGCCGCCCGGACCGGTCCACTGACGACCCCGGCCCCGGAGGGAGCCCCTTTATCGCTTCTCGGCCTCTTCTGGCTAAGATCAAAGTGTAGTATCTGTTCTTATCAGCTTAATATCTGATAGGTCCCTCGCATGGAGGGATCACGATATTAAACTGATTTTTGGAACTCGGTCAAGGGTTAGGAGCTTGCTCCCCCTTCTCCACGGGTTGGCCTGGTATTGCACTGCCTCCAGGAGTTAACAGCCCCGATTCTGACCCCAGCTCGCTCGGGAAAGAGTCAGAAAACGCAATCCCAAAAACAGACTGACTACTACTTTGATCTTACTACTAAACTAAACGACTTTGTTGGTCCTTACTTCCCTTTACTTAGTTGTTGCTGGCTTTGCTTTCGTTCGCTTTCGGTTCGGTCCGCTCGGCTGGATGGACCGTTCGTTGGTCTCATTAGCTGGATGACGGAGGCGGGCGGGCGGCCCTCCTTGGCCGCTGCCTGCGATCGACGCTTCCACTAGTAGAGAGGGGCCGGGGGTAGGGGGGTCGTTGTCGCTCTGCCCGCAACCTTTGCCGCCCGGACCGGTCCACTGACGACCCCGGCCCCGGAGGGAGCCCCTTTATCGCTTCTCGGCCTCTTCTGGCTAAGATCAAAGTGTAGTATCTGTTCTTATCAGCTTAATATCTGATAGGTCCCTCGCATGGAGGGATCACGATATTAAACTGATTTTTGGAACTCGGTCAAGGGTTAGGAGCTTGCTCCCCCTTCTCCACGGGTTGGCCTGGTATTGCACTGCCTCCAGGAGTTAACAGCCCCGATTCTGACCCCAGCTCGCTCGGGAAAGAGTCAGAAAACGCAATCCCAAAAACAGACTGACTACTACTTTGATCTTACTACTAAACTAAACGACTTTGTTGGTCCTTACTTCCCTTTACTTAGTTGTTGCTGGCTTTGCTTTCGTTCGCTTTCGGTTCGGTCCGCTCGGCTGGATGGACCGTTCGTTGGTCTCATTAGCTGGATGACGGAGGCGGGCGGGCGGCCCTCCTTGGCCGCTGCCTGCGATCGACGCTTCCACTAGTAGAGAGGGGCCGGGGGTAGGGGGGTCGTTGTCGCTCTGCCCGCAACCTTTGCCGCCCGGACCGGTCCACTGACGACCCCGGCCCCGGAGGGAGCCCCTTTATCGCTTCTCGGCCTCTTCTGGCTAAGATCAAAGTGTAGTATCTGTTCTTATCAGCTTAATATCTGATAGGTCCCTCGCATGGAGGGATCACGATATTAAACTGATTTTTGGAACTCGGTCAAGGGTTAGGAGCTTGCTCCCCCTTCTCCACGGGTTGGCCTGGTATTGCACTGCCTCCAGGAGTTAACAGCCCCGATTCTGACCCCAGCTCGCTCGGGAAAGAGTCAGAAAACGCAATCCCAAAAACAGACTGACTACTACTTTGATCTTACTACTAAACTAAACGACTTTGTTGGTCCTTACTTCCCTTTACTTAGTTGTTGCTGGCTTTGCTTTCGTTCGCTTTCGGTTCGGTCCGCTCGGCTGGATGGACCGTTCGTTGGTCTCATTAGCTGGATGACGGAGGCGGGCGGGCGGCCCTCCTTGGCCGCTGCCTGCGATCGACGCTTCCACTAGTAGAGAGGGGCCGGGGGTAGGGGGGTCGTTGTCGCTCTGCCCGCAACCTTTGCCGCCCGGACCGGTCCACTGACGACCCCGGCCCCGGAGGGAGCCCCTTTATCGCTTCTCGGCCTCTTCTGGCTAAGATCAAAGTGTAGTATCTGTTCTTATCAGCTTAATATCTGATAGGTCCCTCGCATGGAGGGATCACGATATTAAACTGATTTTTGGAACTCGGTCAAGGGTTAGGAGCTTGCTCCCCCTTCTCCACGGGTTGGCCTGGTATTGCACTGCCTCCAGGAGTTAACAGCCCCGATTCTGACCCCAGCTCGCTCGGGAAAGAGTCAGAAAACGCAATCCCAAAAACAGACTGACTACTACTTTGATCTTACTACTAAACTAAACGACTTTGTTGGTCCTTACTTCCCTTTACTTAGTTGTTGCTGGCTTTGCTTTCGTTCGCTTTCGGTTCGGTCCGCTCGGCTGGATGGACCGTTCGTTGGTCTCATTAGCTGGATGACGGAGGCGGGCGGGCGGCCCTCCTTGGCCGCTGCCTGCGATCGACGCTTCCACTAGTAGAGAGGGGCCGGGGGTAGGGGGGTCGTTGTCGCTCTGCCCGCAACCTTTGCCGCCCGGACCGGTCCACTGACGACCCCGGCCCCGGAGGGAGCCCCTTTATCGCTTCTCGGCCTCTTCTGGCTAAGATCAAAGTGTAGTATCTGTTCTTATCAGCTTAATATCTGATAGGTCCCTCGCATGGAGGGATCACGATATTAAACTGATTTTTGGAACTCGGTCAAGGGTTAGGAGCTTGCTCCCCCTTCTCCACGGGTTGGCCTGGTATTGCACTGCCTCCAGGAGTTAACAGCCCCGATTCTGACCCCAGCTCGCTCGGGAAAGAGTCAGAAAACGCAATCCCAAAAACAGACTGACTACTACTTTGATCTTACTACTAAACTAAACGACTTTGTTGGTCCTTACTTCCCTTTACTTAGTTGTTGCTGGCTTTGCTTTCGTTCGCTTTCGGTTCGGTCCGCTCGGCTGGATGGACCGTTCGTTGGTCTCATTAGCTGGATGACGGAGGCGGGCGGGCGGCCCTCCTTGGCCGCTGCCTGCGATCGACGCTTCCACTAGTAGAGAGGGGCCGGGGGTAGGGGGGTCGTTGTCGCTCTGCCCGCAACCTTTGCCGCCCGGACCGGTCCACTGACGACCCCGGCCCCGGAGGGAGCCCCTTTATCGCTTCTCGGCCTCTTCTGGCTAAGATCAAAGTGTAGTATCTGTTCTTATCAGCTTAATATCTGATAGGTCCCTCGCATGGAGGGATCACGATATTAAACTGATTTTTGGAACTCGGTCAAGGGTTAGGAGCTTGCTCCCCCTTCTCCACGGGTTGGCCTGGTATTGCACTGCCTCCAGGAGTTAACAGCCCCGATTCTGACCCCAGCTCGCTCGGGAAAGAGTCAGAAAACGCAATCCCAAAAACAGACTGACTACTACTTTGATCTTACTACTAAACTAAACGACTTTGTTGGTCCTTACTTCCCTTTACTTAGTTGTTGCTGGCTTTGCTTTCGTTCGCTTTCGGTTCGGTCCGCTCGGCTGGATGGACCGTTCGTTGGTCTCATTAGCTGGATGACGGAGGCGGGCGGGCGGCCCTCCTTGGCCGCTGCCTGCGATCGACGCTTCCACTAGTAGAGAGGGGCCGGGGGTAGGGGGGTCGTTGTCGCTCTGCCCGCAACCTTTGCCGCCCGGACCGGTCCACTGACGACCCCGGCCCCGGAGGGAGCCCCTTTATCGCTTCTCGGCCTCTTCTGGCTAAGATCAAAGTGTAGTATCTGTTCTTATCAGCTTAATATCTGATAGGTCCCTCGCATGGAGGGATCACGATATTAAACTGATTTTTGGAACTCGGTCAAGGGTTAGGAGCTTGCTCCCCCTTCTCCACGGGTTGGCCTGGTATTGCACTGCCTCCAGGAGTTAACAGCCCCGATTCTGACCCCAGCTCGCTCGGGAAAGAGTCAGAAAACGCAATCCCAAAAACAGACTGACTACTACTTTGATCTTACTACTAAACTAAACGACTTTGTTGGTCCTTACTTCCCTTTACTTAGTTGTTGCTGGCTTTGCTTTCGTTCGCTTTCGGTTCGGTCCGCTCGGCTGGATGGACCGTTCGTTGGTCTCATTAGCTGGATGACGGAGGCGGGCGGGCGGCCCTCCTTGGCCGCTGCCTGCGATCGACGCTTCCACTAGTAGAGAGGGGCCGGGGGTAGGGGGGTCGTTGTCGCTCTGCCCGCAACCTTTGCCGCCCGGACCGGTCCACTGACGACCCCGGCCCCGGAGGGAGCCCCTTTATCGCTTCTCGGCCTCTTCTGGCTAAGATCAAAGTGTAGTATCTGTTCTTATCAGCTTAATATCTGATAGGTCCCTCGCATGGAGGGATCACGATATTAAACTGATTTTTGGAACTCGGTCAAGGGTTAGGAGCTTGCTCCCCCTTCTCCACGGGTTGGCCTGGTATTGCACTGCCTCCAGGAGTTAACAGCCCCGATTCTGACCCCAGCTCGCTCGGGAAAGAGTCAGAAAACGCAATCCCAAAAACAGACTGACTACTACTTTGATCTTACTACTAAACTAAACGACTTTGTTGGTCCTTACTTCCCTTTACTTAGTTGTTGCTGGCTTTGCTTTCGTTCGCTTTCGGTTCGGTCCGCTCGGCTGGATGGACCGTTCGTTGGTCTCATTAGCTGGATGACGGAGGCGGGCGGGCGGCCCTCCTTGGCCGCTGCCTGCGATCGACGCTTCCACTAGTAGAGAGGGGCCGGGGGTAGGGGGGTCGTTGTCGCTCTGCCCGCAACCTTTGCCGCCCGGACCGGTCCACTGACGACCCCGGCCCCGGAGGGAGCCCCTTTATCGCTTCTCGGCCTCTTCTGGCTAAGATCAAAGTGTAGTATCTGTTCTTATCAGCTTAATATCTGATAGGTCCCTCGCATGGAGGGATCACGATATTAAACTGATTTTTGGAACTCGGTCAAGGGTTAGGAGCTTGCTCCCCCTTCTCCACGGGTTGGCCTGGTATTGCACTGCCTCCAGGAGTTAACAGCCCCGATTCTGACCCCAGCTCGCTCGGGAAAGAGTCAGAAAACGCAATCCCAAAAACAGACTGACTACTACTTTGATCTTACTACTAAACTAAACGACTTTGTTGGTCCTTACTTCCCTTTACTTAGTTGTTGCTGGCTTTGCTTTCGTTCGCTTTCGGTTCGGTCCGCTCGGCTGGATGGACCGTTCGTTGGTCTCATTAGCTGGATGACGGAGGCGGGCGGGCGGCCCTCCTTGGCCGCTGCCTGCGATCGACGCTTCCACTAGTAGAGAGGGGCCGGGGGTAGGGGGGTCGTTGTCGCTCTGCCCGCAACCTTTGCCGCCCGGACCGGTCCACTGACGACCCCGGCCCCGGAGGGAGCCCCTTTATCGCTTCTCGGCCTCTTCTGGCTAAGATCAAAGTGTAGTATCTGTTCTTATCAGCTTAATATCTGATAGGTCCCTCGCATGGAGGGATCACGATATTAAACTGATTTTTGGAACTCGGTCAAGGGTTAGGAGCTTGCTCCCCCTTCTCCACGGGTTGGCCTGGTATTGCACTGCCTCCAGGAGTTAACAGCCCCGATTCTGACCCCAGCTCGCTCGGGAAAGAGTCAGAAAACGCAATCCCAAAAACAGACTGACTACTACTTTGATCTTACTACTAAACTAAACGACTTTGTTGGTCCTTACTTCCCTTTACTTAGTTGTTGCTGGCTTTGCTTTCGTTCGCTTTCGGTTCGGTCCGCTCGGCTGGATGGACCGTTCGTTGGTCTCATTAGCTGGATGACGGAGGCGGGCGGGCGGCCCTCCTTGGCCGCTGCCTGCGATCGACGCTTCCACTAGTAGAGAGGGGCCGGGGGTAGGGGGGTCGTTGTCGCTCTGCCCGCAACCTTTGCCGCCCGGACCGGTCCACTGACGACCCCGGCCCCGGAGGGAGCCCCTTTATCGCTTCTCGGCCTCTTCTGGCTAAGATCAAAGTGTAGTATCTGTTCTTATCAGCTTAATATCTGATAGGTCCCTCGCATGGAGGGATCACGATATTAAACTGATTTTTGGAACTCGGTCAAGGGTTAGGAGCTTGCTCCCCCTTCTCCACGGGTTGGCCTGGTATTGCACTGCCTCCAGGAGTTAACAGCCCCGATTCTGACCCCAGCTCGCTCGGGAAAGAGTCAGAAAACGCAATCCCAAAAACAGACTGACTACTACTTTGATCTTACTACTAAACTAAACGACTTTGTTGGTCCTTACTTCCCTTTACTTAGTTGTTGCTGGCTTTGCTTTCGTTCGCTTTCGGTTCGGTCCGCTCGGCTGGATGGACCGTTCGTTGGTCTCATTAGCTGGATGACGGAGGCGGGCGGGCGGCCCTCCTTGGCCGCTGCCTGCGATCGACGCTTCCACTAGTAGAGAGGGGCCGGGGGTAGGGGGGTCGTTGTCGCTCTGCCCGCAACCTTTGCCGCCCGGACCGGTCCACTGACGACCCCGGCCCCGGAGGGAGCCCCTTTATCGCTTCTCGGCCTCTTCTGGCTAAGATCAAAGTGTAGTATCTGTTCTTATCAGCTTAATATCTGATAGGTCCCTCGCATGGAGGGATCACGATATTAAACTGATTTTTGGAACTCGGTCAAGGGTTAGGAGCTTGCTCCCCCTTCTCCACGGGTTGGCCTGGTATTGCACTGCCTCCAGGAGTTAACAGCCCCGATTCTGACCCCAGCTCGCTCGGGAAAGAGTCAGAAAACGCAATCCCAAAAACAGACTGACTACTACTTTGATCTTACTACTAAACTAAACGACTTTGTTGGTCCTTACTTCCCTTTACTTAGTTGTTGCTGGCTTTGCTTTCGTTCGCTTTCGGTTCGGTCCGCTCGGCTGGATGGACCGTTCGTTGGTCTCATTAGCTGGATGACGGAGGCGGGCGGGCGGCCCTCCTTGGCCGCTGCCTGCGATCGACGCTTCCACTAGTAGAGAGGGGCCGGGGGTAGGGGGGTCGTTGTCGCTCTGCCCGCAACCTTTGCCGCCCGGACCGGTCCACTGACGACCCCGGCCCCGGAGGGAGCCCCTTTATCGCTTCTCGGCCTCTTCTGGCTAAGATCAAAGTGTAGTATCTGTTCTTCAGCATACAAAGCTTCTGCTCTTAGAAGGGATCCACCACCGGGCTCTCGGGCTAGGTTTAAGGTGTTCATTTACTAACCTTCGTTTGCAAGGACCAGACCCCCTCCTTTGGGGAGTCAGGACCTGAAGGACCGACTCCACATTTGTGGGAGCTAGGACCCGAAAACCGATCCCCTCTTTTGGGAGACTGGAATTTCGGGACCAGCACCACTAAGCTGGTAGTTGTGACCTGCTTTTGTTGGTTTTTTGTTTTTTGTTATTGTTTTTTCTTCGTTTTGGTCTCACCTCTCGAGACCGAGATGGTCTAATTTCTCCACCCTTAATTGCCTGAGCAGCACTCTGACCTGCCAGGCCAAAACTTTGTCTATCCTTTCGCTGCTCTCCCAGAGGATTGAGCAGACAGGGTTCCCTTTATCGCTTCTGTTTGGGTAGCTAAGTGGGCAGGGGGACGTGGGGTAGGGTGGGTGCTTCGTCTCGGCTCCCCTCAGTGGGCGGAGATGCCTATCCCCTCTCGCTCTTAATTGCGACGCGGCGCCCTGTTCCGCTAGCACCCACTGCGTCTTCCTTCTCTGCTCTCCCCCCTCGCGGGGGGATTCGAGCTGCTAACCAGGCATCCCCGTGAGGGGAGGCCGAAACTCTATTTTCTTCAAGAGCCCGCCCCTTCTAAACCCCCCCCCCTTAGTTCTTCCTTCCCCCCCGTCCCTCCTTTTTTCTTTTCTCCCCACCCACGCTACACTTTGTTCGACGTCACGGGGTCAGCGAACTTTTAGTAGACCACGAGATGCCGTCCAAAAAAGGGGCAAAAGAAAGCGCCACTCCCCAGGAGGGTTCCCCTCCGAGGGGAGCAAAATGTGCCAAAAAGGCTACAAATGACGATGAGAGGGGAGAGAAGCAGCCCGCTGCTCCCCTAGATGTAGCTGAGCAACTGGGGTCACCAAACCCACCCCATGCTCCCCAAGAGGTCAGCACCCCCAAAAGCGGAGCCGACCAAACCCCAGCAATGGCAGATCCTCAAGAGACTCCAGGTGCCCAGTCGATAGAGAGGATTCCGGAGGAGGAACCAGCCATGAAAACCAAGAAGGAGGGGACACCAAATGTCCCACTCCTCCCCGCTTCTGATAAGCCAAAGAAGGGGGATGTACCCGAGGCGGACGGGGCAACCAATAGAGATGCCGAGCGAATCAAAGAGACGCTAGCATCTCTAGAAAGACTCCTGGGGCCCCCTCCAAGTTGGAAGGATCCAGCAACTGTCGCAGGCAACAGCCCGCCGAAAGCTGACCCACCTAGGGTAGAGGCGGCAAAAGGAAAATCTGCCGGCTCAACCGGGAACAAACCTCGGACCACAAAAGAGACGCCAGCGGAAGGGGAGACAACTCAAGAGGCAGGAGAGGAATGGCCTGCCTTACCTCCTGCCAAAGGCTCCCCCAAGGTTTTAACGGTGGAACCCAAAGATGGGGCAACAACAACAACAGCCGCTAAGGTTAAGGTGCCACCCACCAAGGAGTGCCCCAACAACAACAAGAATAGCAACCAGGAGGCAACCCAAGCCTGGGGCCCACAAAAACAACTGTCTCCACAGGAATACAGGGAGCTGTTTGAATCTACATTCAAGCAGTACACTGATGGAAATGTAATTCTGCCTCTTCCTGGAGCTGTGGAGGAACTGGAGCAGCGGGTCTTGTCCTTCATCACGACCGACACCCGTAGCAGAAGCCTGACAGGAGTGCCGAAGGAAACTATGGCGCAGCTGCTCCAGGACCTAAATGTGCCGGCGAGCTACATATGTCGTTGTAGCTACGCCAAGTGGGAAGTCCTGCTGCCCGATAAGGAGGATGCTGAGAAACTTTCCAGGAACAACCTGACGTGGAAGCACCTCTCCATGAAGCCGGAGTATCAGGGAAGAAGGAGGACAACGGTGTCGATACTGGGTGTGCCCTGTTACTTGGGCTCGCGTCAACTTGGTGCGGTGCTCAGCCAGTATGGAGAGGTAGAGTCGGTGTGTCCGGTTAGAGGCCCGCGGAACCTCATGACGGGAGATTATAAGCTGGTCATGAGAGTCGACAGGAGCGGATTCAACAAAATTCCGGCGGTGCTTAAGTACCGAGAATGGACAATGTCGGTGATAGTAGAGGGGAGGAAGCCACATTGCTGGCATTGTCAAAAGCAAGGACATATGTCCAAGGACTGTCCCACAAGACCAGCGGCTAAGGCACCAACCAAGCCGGCAGAGACCAAGTCAACCACATCTGCTCCGGCGAACCAAGGGAACGACGACGGCTGGAGCAAGGTCGTCCGAAAAAACCGACCAGGACAACAACAGACAAACAGCAGACCTCAGAACATCAACACCAACAACATCAGCAAAGACAATGCAAAACCCACTAAGGACAATACAAACAATTTAAAAAACATTGCAGTCAACACAAACAAAAACACACCGGTCACCACAAACAAAGACACCACAAACACAGATAACTCAAACAAGAACACCACAATCACCACAAGTAAAAACACCACAAACACAGACAACTCAAACAAGAACACCACAATCACCACAAGTAAAAACACCACAAACACAGACAACTCAAACAAGAACACCACAATCACCACAAATAAAAACACCACAAACACAGACAACTCAAACAAGAACACCACAATCACCACCAATAAAAACACCACAAACACAGACAACTCAAACAAGAACACCACAATCACCACAAATAAAAACACCACAAACACAGACAACTCAAACAAGAACACCACAATCACCACAAATGAAAACACCACAAACACAGACAACTCAAACAAGAACACCACAATCACCACAAATGAAAACACCACAAACACAGACAACTCAAACAAGAACACCACAATCACCACAAGTAAAAACACCACAAACACAGACAACGAAAGCAAAAACACAGAACAGGCAGACTCCAGGTCTACGGATAACGGAGGTCAAGAACCGTCCCCGGAAAAAATGGAGACGGTGACTTCCAGTAAAAGGAAGCTTCCTTTCTCCCCAACAGAATCGGAGGAGGAAGCGGGCTCGGAGGAGATTGTCAGGGAGCCCGAGGAAACAGGAGTAAAGAGAAAGGGGAGAAGGAGGAACAAAAGAAAGAGGGAAACCACTCCAACGGGGGATGTTACCAACAACGAAATGGCTCCACCGGAGGAGGGGAACAACATCACCAACGACACGCAGGCGGAACAAGCCGTAGCCCCTCTAAACGCTTCTCCACAAACCCCCCTTTCTTCCGCGGCTCCTGAAGACAAAGCGGACCAGAAGGAGAGCATACCTGTCAGGACGGAACGCACGAAAAAGCTTCCGTTCCTGCCAGGAAGCAAAATATGTGAAGTTGGCCCTACGCAAACCAACACCGATTTGAAAGGCAAACCTAAGGCCCAACTTCAGAAGCTAAAACAAATGGAGGCAGTAGAGGGGAAAGACATCACAAACCCTCTGCACTTCGCGGATGCCCCAATGCTGACCACCTTTGTGAGAGCAGACAGGGACGGCAGAACCAAAGGACTATGGAACATGCTGGAGGCTGCCAAGACGGCTTTTGAAGAAGTCAAACTGGTAGACCTCGAACACCCATCTCTTCATAAACTTTCTCTAAGGTGTGAAGGAAGGATCCCCGTTTTTGTGCACCCCTCATTTTACAGGGCACTTAAGTTAACCTTCCCATTGGATGTAGGAGGCGCCTCCCGAGACGGAATATTTTCATCCGAACTGCTCACGGGCAGTCTCGGCCATGCCTGCTGCGTCCTCACCCCCGAGGATTTCAGACCCGTTTGTGACACTGCTTAAGGTAAGTGAACATGTCTTTGAACTTGGCCACTTTTAATGTGAGGGGCATCAGGTGTCGAAGCAAGGCCTCGCGCGTTGTTAGAGACTTGGTGTCCCTTAAGGTAGATATTGCCGCTATCCAGGAGACCCACTTTGTTTGTGACGAGGATTGTCAGGTGCTGGTAAACGATTACGATGTCTACTCAGCATATGGCAATACTTATAGTCGTGGAATCTCCTTGCTAGTGAATCGCACCCTGTCAGCGTCGGTGAATGTTGTTCACGCAGGCGAGGACGGGCGGGCGGTCGTTGTTGATGTTGCCATTAATTGCAGTGTTTTTCGGATTGTCGCTGTTTATGCTCCTAATTCTCATGGAGAGAGGGTATCCTTTTTTCGACGGTTGGAGGGCTACTTAGTGGATCCGGAACGGTTAGTGTTAATGGGTGATTGGAATGCAATCCTTGATCCCAATATAGATAAGGTCGGGGGGGCTAGCGGGTCGGTGTGGTATGACAACAGTCTGTCTGACCTGATGGCTTCGTGCGACCTCGTCGACAGATTTCGTCTGGATTACCCGGGGCGGGAGATGTGGACGTGGCATTCCGTAGTGCCTTCCCATCCGAGTACTTACTTGGATCGGATGTTAATTAGAAGAGGCGACGTAGACTTTCTATCGTGCCCCACGTTCCACTTGCTAGGACACTCGGACCATAAACTCGTTATGGCCCGTTTGAACTTAAGTGCTAGGCCCAAACTAGCCGGATACTGGAAGTTCAACAGCACCTTGTTGGAGCTGGAGGACTACCGGTCGAAGGTTACCGAATTAATTCAGCGGGCTTTAGTGGGGGCGGTTACAGGGAGTAAGTGGTGGGTTAGCCTTAAGGCCAAAATTAGACGCTTCTCTGTCCAATACAGCCAACGCCTCGCGCTAGATAAGGCCAAGGCAAAGAAGCGTATAGAGGATAAGCTGACCCGGGCGGTGGAGGGGGGGGACCCCCTAGAGGTAGCACTAGCTAAACAGGACCTCGGCCGCTTGGCTAGCGAGCGGTATGAAGGTCAGGTAGTTAGGGCTAGGTTAATGAAAGTCTCTAACGAAGCTGTTAATGTTGACGCTGTTGAGCGTAAGGCTGCTCTAAGACGCGGTTCGGACGGGTACATTCGGAAAGTGTATAACCTGGAAGGACACGCTCTGGTATCGACGCGGGAGATTTGCGGGGGGTTTCGGAAGCATCTATCGGAGCGCTTCACCCAACTACCCGGACTCAGGGTCGATGAGTTTGGCAGCTATTTGGCTGACTCGCCCCGCCTCTCGGCGGCTCGAGCGGCTAGCTGTGATGGTCTTGTTACGGAACATGAGGTCATTACTGCGTTGAAGCAGGTCGGCTACAACAAGTCCCCGGGGCTTGATGGTTTGCCCTACGAATTTTACTTGAGGCTGTCGCCCATGTTGGTCCCTATTCTGAAGGATATGTTCAACCATTGGTTTGCCCAGGGATCCATCCCTGGACAGGTGACCAAGGGAGTGATCACATTGCTGAGGAAAGGTCAACGGCATGGTGGGGTGGAAAACTTTGATGACTTTAGGCCCTTGACTCTGCTAAACACAGAGTTAAAGATTTTGGCAAAGATTCTTGCGAATCGTTTGCAGGTTGTCATCGCTGACTTGATCGAACCCGACCAGACTTATGCTGTGAAGGGGAGATCGATTCAAGACAATCTTCATTTGATTCGCTCGATCATAGAGGGAACAGAAGACGACACGGAAGCCGCGCTGATCAGTTTGGATCAGTCCAAGGCGTTCGATAGGGTCGACCATCGGTTCCTGGGATCTGTTTTAGAGGCTGCCGGATTTAATCCGGACTTCCGCAAGTGGATCTTTGTCCTGTATGATAGGCCGGCGGTAGCGGTGCAGATCAACGGTAAGCTGTCGGAGTCTTTCGCCGTCTCCCGGTCGGTGCGTCAGGGTTGTCCGCTGTCGCCTCTTTTGTATGTCCTGGCGTTGGAACCCCTCCTTCGCAAGTTAAGGGACGAGGCGGCTACACCAGTCCTGCGCGGAATAGCTCTCCCTGGAGGCACACGAGCCAGGGTTTCCGCGTTCGCCGATGACGTCACCGTGTTCGTGTCTTGCCCCACGGACGTTCAAGCGGTGGTCGAGGCGCTCGCTCGATACGAAAAAGTCACAGGGGCCGTCTTCAACCGCAGCAAGTCTGTCGGCCTGCGGTTGGGAGCCTGGACCGGGGTAAACTCGCTTCCAGGCATCTTCAGCTGGACCGATGGACCGGTCCGTATTCTCGGTGTCTGGTTTGGACCGGGACTTCAGCTGGAGAAAAACTGGTCGGAAGTATATGGCAAGGTCAAATCGTCGGTCAAGACTTGGATTCGAAGGAAATTGTCCTTGAAGGGTCGGGCGGAGGCGTGTGCCACATACGTCTTTCCGCTCATCCTTTACCGTTTGTCTGTACTTCCTCTCCCTGCACAACGCCTAACCCGCTTACAAGAGTGCCTCGACTCACTGCTGTGGGACGAGGGTAAGCACTATGTGTGCAGAGAGGTCTGTGTCCAAAGTCCGAGTGAGGGAGGCCTAGGTCAGCCCAGTCTCAAGTGTCATAAAAACGCTGAGAGATTGGCTTTCCTGAGCCGTTCGCTAGAGGAGAACGCTCCATGGGTCCCCGTGGTTGAGAACTCGTTTCCCAATCTCGAACCTGACCCCTCGGTAGAAGGTCGTCGTAAACCGAGGGGGGAGCACAAGTTCTTTGCCGAATGCCGGACCGCACTTAGAGCATTGCCGGGGACCAGTGTCCTCGAACAGCCTAGAAAGAGCCTTTATCGGGAGTTAGTGGTGGGTACCGCGA